>NC_133361.1:94111632-94116632 GCF_049309525.1 Garra rufa
GCCCTCGCTTATGGCCATACCGCGCTGAGAGCGCCCGATCTCGGAAGCTAAGCAGCGTCAGGCCTGGTTAGTACTTGGATGGGAGACCGCCTGGGAATACCAGGTGCTGTAAGCTTTTGCCTTTTCTTCACTATTTATATAATATGCTGGCTTTTAGAAAGATGTGTTTTACCGCTCTATTTATTACAATCATTTAAATGTATTATAGAGTTTTAAGCGTTTTACATGTTTTTTAGGCCATTTTATTACTCTTAACATTTTAAGTGTATGTGTCTTTAATAAATGGATGGTTGGCCTGTCATGTGACTAGACACATGACAGGAAGCAGGAAGTACAACTGTATAAGAGAGCAGCATGACAAACAAAGGACAGTCACCAAACTGTTGGATTGAGGAGTTGCTAATTTTAGAGCTCAACTTTCCATTCACCACCTGCAAACTTTGGATTACACTTTCTGTGGATTGTATATACACTGGTGGACACTCACATTGGACTTATCAACACACTGGGATTCTTGGACTGTTTTTATGGTATGGACAAATGAACTGTATTCTTTTAACAGAGTTTACCTGTTTTTAGGGTATGGACAAATGAACTGTATTCTTTTAACAGAGTTGACCTAGTTTTATCGTGTTGTTTTAAAGTCTTTTATGTGAACCTTGTAAATACACCAAATCTATTTAAACCAATTTTCTTTTATGTCTCATTCTTTTAACCACTAGTCATCTCTCACAGTTAAATCTGACACCATTTTAGTCTTGTAACTCGGCTGATGAGGCCGATTGTTACACTTTTATGGGAGACCGCCTGGGAATACCAGGTGCTGTAAGCTTTTGCCTTTTCTTCACTATTTATATAATATGCTGGCTTTTACGGAGGCTGATCTTTAAATAGCCCACTTTTTGGAGCAGCCCTCGCTTATGGCCATACCCCCACCTGAGGCGCTAGAGAGCAAACAGGAAGTGAGTTGGCAGTTTGTAGTGTGCAGTAGGTGAGATAGGCTCACCATTTTTCTGGGTGTTTTTTCACATTTATTTTGTTTGTTTTTTAGTTAGAAAAAGTTTTTTTTGAGGAAGGTTTTTTTAACCCCAAACAGGTCTTTCTGTTTGGGGTTTGAGACAACCAAAATATGGATTTAATGGACAAAGAACACGGACTGGTAAAACAACATGAGATGGGAAATGCGGAACAAGGATTTGTTGCAGACATAACTGAAAGGAATATAAATGAAAGACATGGAGAAAACAATAATGAAACGTGGGCGACGGTGGTTTCAAGGAGGAAACAAGAAAGAAAAACAACTGGACAAGAACGGAAAGGAGATCTACAATCAACTGAAGGTATTGGAATTGAGAAAGAAGTTGGAGAAAAAAGAAATGTTTTATCTCAACGACAACAAATGATACAGAAATTAAGCAAACAAACAAGGTATCAGAGGGAATACAAGAAAGAAGCAACATTAACAATGACTGTTAAAGATATAGAAAATATAACAATAATAATGATAATTAAAGCAGTTGAAGAGAAAGTTGGAATGGGAAAATTGATCGGACTGAGAAGAAAAAATAATTATGATTTTGAAATGACTATGGAAAGTGAGATGGACTGTGATTTGCTGTTGAATGGAATAATGATAAACGGACAAGAATGTGAGATAAGGAAATTGTGTGCAACAGAAAGAATGGTGTCTTTCTTGAGTCTGCCCAGCTATATAGAAGATGAGGAAATCAGTCAAAAACTAATCAATTGGGGTGTAACTCCCATTCTACCACTAAGAAGAAGATATCATCCCGGGACAACGGTGGCAGACGGAACACGATTTTTGAGGGTAAAGTTTCCACAAGAGGTGACGTCTTTACCATACAACACAAGCTTCAGGACTGAAGAAGGAGTGCAGTACTTCAGAGTGATTCACGATAATCAAGTGAAGACATGCAGGATCTGTGTAAGTCCGGAGCATGAAAAAAAGGACTGCCCACAATTCACATGCAGAAATTGTCTTGAGCAGGGGCATTATGCGCGAGACTGTAAAGTCCCGCGGTGCCAAGGCTGCCAAAAGACAATGTTAAGATGCAGATGCGAGATAGAAGACGAGGAAAATGAAGATCCAGGAATGGAAATACAAGAGGTAATGGGAGTTACAACAATTGAGAGGTTAAATGACTCACAAAGGCAGACGCAAGGAGAGGACGAGAAACAAGATGACGAGGAAGAGGAGAACAACAACATAGATGAGAATAAAGAAAAGAAGGAAGATGAAGAACAAGGAATGGAGATGGGAGGAGGAGCGAACAAAGAGGATATAAATTTGATTAAAGAAGGATTTTCTAAGGAACAGGACGATGTGGACACTAATGAACTGGACTACGAAAAAGGACAAGAAAAAGAAAAAGCTGAGGATAAGGGAATAAAGACACTGACTGAGGTAAGAGGAGCAGACAATGGGGGGGGGGGGAAATTCGTGGAATGGAAAACAAAGGAAAAGAAAGACTGAATAGATGTGTAAAAACAAGAAAAGATGGATTAGACATTCAACAGGTTCTTAAAAGGCAGAAGATAAGAAGAGAAGAGCAAAAGGAAAGACTGGAGAGGAGGAAAGCTGAAATGGGTGAAGTAAAAAATACTTTTTTGAAAGACAATGAAACGGATTGAATGGTGGGTTTTGGTTTTTCCAATCTTTTCTTTAATGAGCTCTATATCAATTGTATCGCTGAATGCTAGAGGATTATCCAAATGTCAAAAGTTTGAAAGATTAATGTGTCTGACCAAAAAATGTGATGTGCTATGTTTACAAGAAACGAAATGGGAAGATAAAATAAGTGATGAAATTAGAAAATTATGGAACGGAGAAATATATAGTAACTGTGATATGGAAAGGAAGAGAGGGGTAGCTATTTTAATAAGAAAAGGAGTATTTGAAGAAGTAAATATAGATTATAAAGACACAAAGGGAAGAATAATAATTGTTAAATTTGTGTGTAATGGAAAAGAAATGAAAGTGTGTAATATACATGCACCAAATGATGAAAGAGATAAATTTAATTTTTACAGGGATATGAATGAGTTAATAGAAAAACATGACAACATTATGGTGTTAGGTGATTTTAACACTGTAATACAGAGAATTGATGTAGATGATTCAATGGGATTTAGAAGAGATAGAGGGAGGAATGAACTACATAACATAATGGAGAAATATAATATGGTGGATGTGTGGAGAGAGAGGAATGGTATGAAAAGAGAATATTCAAGAAGACAAATTGTTGACAGAGTTCTAAAGCAAAGTAGAATAGACTTATTTTTATGTAAGAAAAAGGAAGCATATTATGTCACTAAGGCGTCTTACAAAAATTATAGTGAGAGTGATCATGATTTTTTATGGATATTGATGAATTTTAATGAGGCTGATAAAGGACCAGGGGTGTGGATATTAAATGCAGAACTTCTAAAAAATGAAATATACAGAATGGAAATAGAAAGTATAATAATTAATAGTGTAAATGAGGAAATGTATGAAATGGAAAAAGGGTTTTGGTGGGACATTCTAAAAAAAAGAATAAAAAAATTCTCAATGGAATATTCAAAAAAATGGCAAAAAGTCAAAAAGATGAAAGAAAATAAGATCAAAAAAGAGTGGGATGAAGAAATGAGGAAAGTAAATGAGCATGATGAAAATATTGATAAGATAATAGAATTACAGGAAGAATTAAAGAAAATAGAAGAAGAGAAGTGTAAAGGAGCAATAATAAGAAGTAGGGCGAAAGACATTGTAGAAGGAGAAAGAAGTACGAAATATTTTTATGAATTAGAAAAAACAAGACAGAGAGCAGATATAATAAAAAGTATTAAAACAGAAGATGCAAGGATTGTAGAAGATAAAACAGGAATTTTGGAAGAAGTCAGAGAATTCTATAAGCATTTATTTACCAAAAATGAGATAGTTTTAGAAGATGAGGAATTTGTATTAAGTAAAATACAGGTTAAAGTTAATGAGGGAGACAAAGAAATGTGTGAGAGTGAGATTACGGAATTAGAAATAGGAATTGCAATTGATCAACTGAAAAATGGTAAAAGTCCAGGAATAGATGGATTAACAGCTGAATTTTATAAGGTTTTTAAAGATGTGTTATGTCCAATTTTAAATGAAATATTTATAGATAATTTTAAAAAAGGGAATTTAACGAATAGTATGAAGAAAGGTATGGTGAAAATAATTTACAAGAAAAAAGGTGATAAGAGAGACCTGAAAAACTACAGACCACTAAGCATGTTGAATACAGATTATAAAATATTAGCCAAAATTTTAGCCAATCGATTGAAAATAGTAGTACCAAATATAATTACTACAAATCAAGCATATGCTGTTCTAAAAAGAGATATTACTGATGTCATTAACAATATAAGAGATATGATATGGTACATGAAGGAGGAGAAAGAAACAGGATATATAATAAGTGTGGATTTAGAAAAGGCTTTTGATAGAGTTGAACACAAATACTTGATACATGTGATGGAGAGATTTGGTTTTGGGGAGAATTTTTTAAAATGGATAAAATGTTTATATACAGATATAAGTAGTTGTGTAAAAGTGAATGGTTTTTTAACTAAAGATTTTAAAATAACGAGATCAATCAGACAAGGTTGTCCTATGTCAGCATTATTATACACTTTAGTATCTGAAGCTTTAGGACTGGCAGTAGACCAGGAAAAGAACATAAAAGGAATACGCATAAAAGGAGAAGAATCAGAACAAAAAATATTTCAATATGCAGATGACACGACATTGTTTGTAAAAGATATTAAAAGTATGGATAAAGCAATGGAAGTTTTAGAAAGATATTGTAAAGGAACAGGGGCAAAAGTTAATAAAGAAAAAACTACATACATGAAAATTGGATTACCGAATGATCTGCTGAATAAAATGCAATTTAAGGAAGAAAAGAAGAGTATGAAAATTTTAGGTATAAGGGTTGGAGAAAATGAAAATGAAATAAGAGAAG
>NC_133361.1:94121632-94129132 GCF_049309525.1 Garra rufa
GACTAAGCATCAACAATCGTTCCTGTTTGGCTCAGAGGACCAAAACGTGTTGATTTCATCTGACGAATCAGTGCTGAGGAAATGTGATGACGTAATCACGCTTACTACGGAGCCTCTGAATATCCAAATGAGACAAATGCGATATCACTGAAAAGAGCAGACTCTGTACTTTACGAGACTTTTTAAAGCATTCAAATTGGATTAGCGGTTCAAAAGTTATTAAACATTTAAGACCAATAGTTATTTTTAGCCGCCGGCGGCTGTCTCGGTCTTTGAGGGTTAACAGAGTTTACCTGTTTTTAGGGTATGGACAAATGAACTGTATTCTTTTAACAGAGTTGACCTAGTTTTATCGTGTTGTTTTAAAGTCTTTTATGTGAACCTTGTAAATACACCAAATCTATTTAAACCAATTTTCTTTTATGTCTCATTCTTTTAACCACTAGTCATCTCTCACAGTTAAATCTGACCCCATTTTAGTCTTGTAACTCGGCTGATAAGGCCGATTGTTACACTTTTATGGGAGACCGCCTGGGAATACCAGGTGCTGTAAGCTTTTGCCTTTTCTTCACTATTTATATAATATGCTGGCTTTTACGGAGGCTGATCTTTAAATAGCCCACTTTTTGGAGCAGCCCTCGCTTATGGCCATACCGCGCAGAGATCGCCCGATCTCGTCTGATCTCGGAAGCTACGCAGCGTCGGGCCTGGTTAGTACTTGGATGGGAGACCGCCTGGGAATACCAGGTGCTGTAAGCTTTTGCCTTTTCTTCACTATTTATATAATATGCTGGCTTTTAGAAAGACGTGTTTTACCGCTCTATTTATTACAATCATTTAAATGTATTATAGAGTTTTAAGTGTTTTACATGTTTTTTAGGCCATTTTATTACTCTTAACATTTTAAGTGTATGTGTCTTTAATAAATGGATGGTTGGCCTGTCATGTGACTAGACACATGACAGGAAGCAGGAAGTACAACTGTATAAGAGAGCAGCATGACAAACAAAGGACAGTCACCAAACTGTTGGATTGAGGAGTTGCTAATTTTAGAGCTCAACTTTCCATTCACCACCTGCAAACTTTGGATTACACTTTCTGTGGATTGTATATACACTGGTGGACACTCACATTGGACTTATCAACACACTGGGATTCTTGGACTGTTTTAGGGTATGGACAAATGAACTGTATTCTTTTAACAGAGTTTACCTAGTTTTATCGTGTTGTTTTAAAGTATTTTATGTGAACCTTGTAAATACACCAAATCTACTTAAACCAATCTTCTTTTATGTGTCATTCTTTTAACCACCAGTCATCTCTCACAGTTAAATCTGACCCCATTTTAGTCTTGTAACTCGGCTGATAAGGCCGATTGTTACACTTTTATGGGAGACCGCCTGGGAATACCAGGTGCTGTAAGCTTTTGCCTTTTCTTCACTATTTATATAATATGCTGGCTTTTACGGAGGCTGATCTTTAAATAGCCCACTTTTTGGAGCAGCCCTCGCTTATGGCCATACCGCGCTGAGAGCGCCCGATCTCGTCTGATCTCGGAAGCTAAGCAGCGTCGGGCTTGGTTAGTACTTGGATGGGAGACTGCCTGGGGATACCAGGTGCTGTAAGCTTTTGCCTTTTCTTCACTATTTATATAATATGCTGGCTTTTAGAAAGACGTGTTTTACCGCTCTATTTATTACAATCATTTAAATGTATCATAGAGTTTTAAGTGTTTTACATGTTTTTTAGGCCATTTTATTACTCTTAACAGTTTAAGTGTATGTGTCTTTAATAAATGGATGGTTGGCCTGTCATGTGACTAGACACATGACAGGAAGCAGGAAGTACAACTGTATAAGAGAGCAGCATGACAAACAAAGGACAGTCACCAAACTGTTGGATTGAGGAGTTGCTAATTTTAGAGCTCAACTTTCCATTCACCACCTGCAAACTTTGGATTACACTTTCTGTGGATTGTATATACACTGGTGGACACTCACATTGGACTTATCAACACACTGGGATTCTTGGACTGTTTTTAGGGTATGGACAAATGAACTGTATTCTTTTAACAGAGTTTACCTGTTTTTAGGGTATGGACAAATGAACTGTATTCTTTTAACAGAGTTGACCTGTTTTTAGGGTATGGACAAATGAACTGTATTCTTTTAACATAGTTGAGCTAGTTTTATCGTGTTGTTTTAAAGTCTTTTATGTGAACCTTGTAAATACACCAAATTTATTTAAACCAATTTTCTTTTATGTCTCATTCTTTTAACCACTAGTCATCTCTCACAGTTAAATCTGACCCCATTTTAGTCTTGTAACTCGGCTGATAAGGCCGATTGTTACACTTTTATGGGAGACCGCCTGGGAATACCAGGTGCTGTAAGCTTTTGCCTTTTCTTCACTATTTATATAATATGCTGGCTTTTACGGAGGCTGATCTTTAAATAGCCCACTTTTTGGAGCAGCCCTCGCTTATGGCCATACCGCGCTGAGAGCGCCCGATCTCGGAAGCTAAGCAGCGTCAGGCCTGGTTAGTACTTGGATGGGAGGCCGCCTGGGAATACCAGGTGCTGTAAGCTTTTGCCTTTTCTTCACTATTTATATAATATGCTGGCTTTTAGAAAGATGTGTTTTACCGCTCTATTTATTACAATCATTTAAATGTATTATAGAGTTTTAAGCGTTTTACATGTTTTTTAGGCCATTTTATTACTCTTAACATTTTAAGTGTATGTGTCTTTAATAAATGGATGGTTGGCCTGTCATGTGACTAGACACATGACAGGAAGCAGGAAGTACAACTGTATAAGAGAGCAGCATGACAAACAAAGGACAGTCACCAAACTGTTGGATTGAGGAGTTGCTAATTTTAGAGCTCAACTTTCCATTCACCACCTGCAAACTTTGGATTACACTTTCTGTGGATTGTATATACACTGGTGGACACTCACATTGGACTTATCAACACACTGGGATTCTTGGACTGTTTTTATGGTATGGACAAATGAACTGTATTCTTTTAACAGAGTTTACCTGTTTTTAGGGTATGGACAAATGAACTGTATTCTTTTAACAGAGTTGACCTAGTTTTATCGTGTTGTTTTAAAGTCTTTTATGTGAACCTTGTAAATACACCAAATCTATTTAAACCAATTTTCTTTTATGTCTCATTCTTTTAACCACTAGTCATCTCTCACAGTTAAATCTGACACCATTTTGGTCTTGTAACTCGGCTGATGAGGCCGATTGTTACACTTTTATGGGAGACCGCCTGGGAATACCAGGTGCTGTAAGCTTTTGCCTTTTCTTCACTATTTATATAATATGCTGGCTTTTACGGAGGCTGATCTTTAAATAGCCCACTTTTTGGAGCAGCCCTCGCTTATGGCCATACCCCCACCTGAGGCGCTAGAGAGCAAACAGGAAGTGAGTTGGCAGTTTGTAGTGTGCAGTAGGTGAGATAGGCTCACCATTTTTCTGGGTGTTTTTTCACATTTATTTTGTTTGTTTTTTAGTTAGAAAAAGTTTTTTTTGAGGAAGGTTTTTTTAACCCCAAACAGGTCTTTCTGTTTGGGGTTTGAGACAACCAAAATATGGATTTAATGGACAAAGAACACGGACTGGTAAAACAACATGAGATGGGAAATGCGGAACAAGGATTTGTTGCAGACATAACTGAAAGGAATATAAATGAAAGACATGGAGAAAACAATAATGAAACGTGGGCGACGGTGGTTTCAAGGAGGAAACAAGAAAGAAAAACAACTGGACAAGAACGGAAAGGAGATCTACAATCAACTGAAGGTATTGGAATTGAGAAAGAAGTTGGAGAAAAAAGAAATGTTTTATCTCAACGACAACAAATGATACAGAAATTAAGCAAACAAACAAGGTATCAGAGGGAATACAAGAAAGAAGCAACATTAACAATGACTGTTAAAGATATAGAAAATATAACAATAATAATGATAATTAAAGCAGTTGAAGAGAAAGTTGGAATGGGAAAATTGATCGGACTGAGAAGAAAAAATAATTATGATTTTGAAATGACTATGGAAAGTGAGATGGACTGTGATTTGCTGTTGAATGGAATAATGATAAACGGACAAGAATGTGAGATAAGGAAATTGTGTGCAACAGAAAGAATGGTGTCTTTCTTGAGTCTGCCCAGCTATATAGAAGATGAGGAAATCAGTCAAAAACTAATCAATTGGGGTGTAACTCCCATTCTACCACTAAGAAGAAGATATCATCCCGGGACAACGGTGGCAGACGGAACACGATTTTTGAGGGTAAAGTTTCCACAAGAGGTGACGTCTTTACCATACAACACAAGCTTCAGGACTGAAGAAGGAGTGCAGTACTTCAGAGTGATTCACGATAATCAAGTGAAGACATGCAGGATCTGTGTAAGTCCGGAGCATGAAAAAAAGGACTGCCCACAATTCACATGCAGAAATTGTCTTGAGCAGGGGCATTATGCGCGAGACTGTAAAGTCCCGCGGTGCCAAGGCTGCCAAAAGACAATGTTAAGATGCAGATGCGAGATAGAAGACGAGGAAAATGAAGATCCAGGAATGGAAATACAAGAGGTAATGGGAGTTACAACAATTGAGAGGTTAAATGACTCACAAAGGCAGACGCAAGGAGAGGACGAGAAACAAGATGACGAGGAAGAGGAGAACAACAACATAGATGAGAATAAAGAAAAGAAGGAAGATGAAGAACAAGGAATGGAGATGGGAGGAGGAGCGAACAAAGAGGATATAAATTTGATTAAAGAAGGATTTTCTAAGGAACAGGACGATGTGGACACTAATGAACTGGACTACGAAAAAGGACAAGAAAAAGAAAAAGCTGAGGATAAGGGAATAAAGACACTGACTGAGGTAAGAGGAGCAGACAATGGGGGGGGGGGAAATTCGTGGAATGGAAAACAAAGGAAAAGAAAGACTGAATAGATGTGTAAAAACAAGAAAAGATGGATTAGACATTCAACAGGTTCTTAAAAGGCAGAAGATAAGAAGAGAAGAGCAAAAGGAAAGACTGGAGAGGAGGAAAGCTGAAATGGGTGAAGTAAAAAATACTTTTTTGAAAGACAATGAAACGGATTGAATGGTGGGTTTTGGTTTTTCCAATCTTTTCTTTAATGAGCTCTATATCAATTGTATCGCTGAATGCTAGAGGATTATCCAAATGTCAAAAGTTTGAAAGATTAATGTGTCTGACCAAAAAATGTGATGTGCTATGTTTACAAGAAACGAAATGGGAAGATAAAATAAGTGATGAAATTAGAAAATTATGGAACGGAGAAATATATAGTAACTGTGATATGGAAAGGAAGAGAGGGGTAGCTATTTTAATAAGAAAAGGAGTATTTGAAGAAGTAAATATAGATTATAAAGACACAAAGGGAAGAATAATAATTGTTAAATTTGTGTGTAATGGAAAAGAAATGAAAGTGTGTAATATACATGCACCAAATGATGAAAGAGATAAATTTAATTTTTACAGGGATATGAATGAGTTAATAGAAAAACATGACAACATTATGGTGTTAGGTGATTTTAACACTGTAATACAGAGAATTGATGTAGATGATTCAATGGGATTTAGAAGAGATAGAGGGAGGAATGAACTACATAACATAATGGAGAAATATAATATGGTGGATGTGTGGAGAGAGAGGAATGGTATGAAAAGAGAATATTCAAGAAGACAAATTGTTGACAGAGTTCTAAAGCAAAGTAGAATAGACTTATTTTTATGTAAGAAAAAGGAAGCATATTATGTCACTAAGGCGTCTTACAAAAATTATAGTGAGAGTGATCATGATTTTTTATGGATATTGATGAATTTTAATGAGGCTGATAAAGGACCAGGGGTGTGGATATTAAATGCAGAACTTCTAAAAAATGAAATATACAGAATGGAAATAGAAAGTATAATAATTAATAGTGTAAATGAGGAAATGTATGAAATGGAAAAAGGGTTTTGGTGGGACATTCTAAAAAAAAGAATAAAAAAATTCTCAATGGAATATTCAAAAAAATGGCAAAAAGTCAAAAAGATGAAAGAAAATAAGATCAAAAAAGAGTGGGATGAAGAAATGAGGAAAGTAAATGAGCATGATGAAAATATTGATAAGATAATAGAATTACAGGAAGAATTAAAGAAAATAGAAGAAGAGAAGTGTAAAGGAGCAATAATAAGAAGTAGGGCGAAAGACATTGTAGAAGGAGAAAGAAGTACGAAATATTTTTATGAATTAGAAAAAACAAGACAGAGAGCAGATATAATAAAAAGTATTAAAACAGAAGATGCAAGGATTGTAGAAGATAAAACAGGAATTTTGGAAGAAGTCAGAGAATTCTATAAGCATTTATTTACCAAAAATGAGATAGTTTTAGAAGATGAGGAATTTGTATTAAGTAAAATACAGGTTAAAGTTAATGAGGGAGACAAAGAAATGTGTGAGAGTGAGATTACGGAATTAGAAATAGGAATTGCAATTGATCAACTGAAAAATGGTAAAAGTCCAGGAATAGATGGATTAACAGCTGAATTTTATAAGGTTTTTAAAGATGTGTTATGTCCAATTTTAAATGAAATATTTATAGATAATTTTAAAAAAGGGAATTTAACGAATAGTATGAAGAAAGGTATGGTGAAAATAATTTACAAGAAAAAAGGTGATAAGAGAGACCTGAAAAACTACAGACCACTAAGCATGTTGAATACAGATTATAAAATATTAGCCAAAATTTTAGCCAATCGATTGAAAATAGTAGTACCAAATATAATTACTACAAATCAAGCATATGCTGTTCTAAAAAGAGATATTACTGATGTCATTAACAATATAAGAGATATGATATGGTACATGAAGGAGGAGAAAGAAACAGGATATATAATAAGTGTGGATTTAGAAAAGGCTTTTGATAGAGTTGAACACAAATACTTGATACATGTGATGGAGAGATTTGGTTTTGGGGAGAATTTTTTAAAATGGATAAAATGTTTATATACAGATATAAGTAGTTGTGTAAAAGTGAATGGTTTTTTAACTAAAGATTTTAAAATAACGAGATCAATCAGACAAGGTTGTCCTATGTCAGCATTATTATACACTTTAGTATCTGAAGCTTTAGGACTGGCAGTAGACCAGGAAAAGAACATAAAAGGAATACGCATAAAAGGAGAAGAATCAGAACAAAAAATATTTCAATATGCAGATGACACGACATTGTTTGTAAAAGATATTAAAAGTATGGATAAAGCAATGGAAGTTTTAGAAAGATATTGTAAAGGAACAGGGGCAAAAGTTAATAAAGAAAAAACTACATACATGAAAATTGGATTACCGAATGATCTGCTGAATAAAATGCAATTTAAGGAAGAAAAGAAGAGTATGAAAATTTTAGGTATAAGGGTTGGAGAAAATGAAAATGAAATAAGAGAAGTGGTATGGGAGGAGGTTTTAAAAGGAAT
>NC_133361.1:94134132-94136632 GCF_049309525.1 Garra rufa
TGATCTCGGAAGCTAAGCAACGTCGGGCCTGGTTAGTACTTGGATGGGAGACCGCCTGGGAATACCAGGTGCTGTAAGCTTTTGCCTTTTCTTCACTATTTATATAATATGCTGGCTTTTAGAAAGATGTGTTTTACCGCTCTATTTATTACAATCATTTAAATGTATTATAGAGTTTTAAGTGTTTTACATGTTTTTTAGGCCATTTTATTACTCTTAACATTTTAAGTGTATGTGTCTTTAATAAATGGATGGTTGGCCTGTCATGTGACTAGACACATGACAGGAAGCAGGAAGTACAACTGTATAAGAGAGCAGCATGACAAACAAAGGACAGTCACCAAAATGTTGGATTGAGGAGTTGCTAATTTTGGAGCTCAACTTTCCATTCACCACCTGCAAACTTTGGATTACACTTTCTGTGAATTGTATATACACTGGTGGACACTCACATTGGACTTATCAACACACTGGGATTCTTGGACTGTTTTTAGGGTATGGACAAATGAACTGTATTCTTTTAACAGAGTTTACCTGTTTTTAGGGTATGGACAATTGAACTGTATTCTTTTAACAGAGTTGACCTAGTTTTATCGTGTTGTTTTAAAGTCTTTTATGTGAACCTTGTAAATACACCAAATCTATTTAAACCAATTTTCTTTTATGTCTCATTCTTTTAACCACTAGTCATCTCTCACAGTTAAATCTGACACCATTTTAGTCTTGTAACTCGGCTGATAAGGCCGATTGTTACACTTTTATGGGAGACCGCCTGGGAATACCAGGTGCTGTAAGCTTTTGCCTTTTCTTCACTATTTATATAATATGCTGGCTTTTACGGAGGCTGATCTTTAAATAGCCCACTTTTTAGAGCAGCCCTCGCTTATGGCCATACCGCGCTGAGAGCGCCCGATCTCGTCTGATCTCGGAAGCTAAGCAGCGTCGGGCCTGGTTAGTACTTGGATGGGAGACCGCTTGGGAATACCAGGTGCTGTAAGCTTTTGCCTTTTCTTCACTATTTATATAATATGCTGGCTTTTAGAAAGACGTGTTTTACCGCTCTATTTATTACAATCATTTAAATGTATTATAGAGTTTTAAGTGTTTTACATGTTTTTTAGGCCATTTTATTACTCTTAACATTTTAAGTGTATGTGTCTTTAATAAATGGATGGTTGGCCTGTCATGTGACTAGACACATGACAGGAAGCAGGAAGTACAACTGTATAAGAGAGCAGCATGACAAACAAAGGACAGTCACCAAACTGTTGGATTGAGGAGTTGCTAATTTTAGAGCTCAACTTTCCATTCACCACCTGCAAAATTTGGATTACACTTTCTGTGGATTGTATATACACTGGTGGACACTCACATTGGACTTATCAACACACTGGGATTCTTGGACTGTTTTTAGGGTATGGACAAATGAACTGTATTCTTTTAACAGAGTTTACCTGTTTTTAGGGTATGGACAAATGAACTGTATTCTTTTAACAGAGTTGACCCTAGTTTTATCGTGTTGTTTTAAAGTCTTTTATGTAAACCTTGTAAATACACCAAACCTATTTAAACCAATTTTCTTTTATGTCTCATTCTTTTAACCACTAGTCATCTCTCACAGTTAAATCTGACCCCATTTTAGTCTTGTAACTCGGCTGATAAGGCCGATTGTTACACTTTTATGGGAGACCGCCTGGGAATACCAGGTGCTGTAAGCTTTTGCCTTTTCTTCACTATTTATATAATATGCTGGCTTTTACGGAGGCTGATCTTTAAATAGCCCACTTTTTGGAGCAGCCCTCGCTTATGGCCATACCGCGCTGAGAGCGCCCGATCTCGTCTGATCTCGGAAGCTAAGCAGCGTCGGGCCTGGTTAGTACTTGGATGGGAGACCGCCTGGGAATACCAGGTGCTGTAAGCTTTTGCCTTTTCTTCACTATTTATATAATATGCTGGCTTTTACGGAGGCTGATCTTTAAATAGCCCACATTTTGGAGCAGCCCTCGCTTATGGCCATACCGCGCTGAGAGCGCCCGATCTCGTCTGATCTCGGAAGCTAAGCAGCGTCGGGCCTGGTTAGTACTTGGATGGGAGACCGCCTGGGAATACCAGTTGCTGTAAGCTTTTGCCTTTTCTTCACTATTTATATAATATGCTGGCTTTTACGGAGGATGATGTTTAAATAGCCCACTTTTTGGAGCAGCCCTCGCTTATGGCCATACCGCGCTGAGAGTGCCCGATCTCGTCTGATCTCGGAAGCTAAGCAGCGTCGGGCCTGGTTAGTACTTGGATGGGAGACCGCCTGGGAATACCAGGTGCTGTAAGCTTTTGCCTTTTCTTCACTATTTATATAATATGCTGGCTTTTAGAAAGACGTGTTTTACCGCTCTATTTATTACAATCATTTAAATGTATTATAGAGTTTTAAGTGTTTTACATGTTTTTTAGGCCATTTTATTACTCTTAACATTTTAAGTGTATGTGTCTTTAATAAATGGAT
>NC_133361.1:94141632-94144132 GCF_049309525.1 Garra rufa
TCTCGTCTGATCTCGGAAGCTAAGCAGCGTCGGGCCTGGTTAGTACTTGGATGGGAGACCGCCTGGGAATACCAGGTGCTGTAAGCTTTTGCCTTTTCTTCACTATTTATATAATATGCTGGCTTTTAGAAAGACGTGTTTTACCGCTCTATTTATTACAATCATTTAAATGTATTATAGAGTTTTAAGTGTTTTACATGTTTTTTAGGCCATTTTATTACTCTTAACATTTTAAGTGTATGTGTCTTTAATAAATGGATGGTTGGCCTGTCATGTGACTAGACACATGACAGGAAGCAGGAAGTACAACTGTATAAGAGAGCAGCATGACAAACAAAGGACAGTCACCAAAATGTTGGATTGAGGAGTTGCTAATTTTAGAGCTCAACTTTCCATTCACCACCTGCAAACTTTGGATTACACTTTCTGTGAATTGTATATACACTGGTGGACACTCACATTGGACTTATCAACACACTGGGATTCTTGGACTGTTTTTAGGGTATGGACAAATGAACTGTATTCTTTTAACAGAGTTTACCTGTTTTTAGGGTATGGACAAATGAACTGTATTCTTTTAACAGAGTTGACCTAGTTTTATCGTGTTGTTTTAAAGTCTTTTATGTGAACCTTGTAAATACACCAAATCTATTTAAACCAATTTTCTTTTATGTCTCATTCTTTTAACCACTAGTCATCTCTCACAGTTAAATCTGACACCATTTTAGTCTTGTAACTCGGCTGATAAGGCCGATTGTTACACTTTTATGGGAGACCGCCTGGGAATACCAGGTGCTGTAAGCTTTTGCCTTTTCTTCACTATTTATATAATATGCTGGCTTTTACGGAGGCTGATCTTTAAATAGCCCACTTTTTAGAGCAGCCCTCGCTTATGGCCATACCGCGCTGAGAGTGCCCGATCTCGTCTGATCTCGGAAGCTAAGCAGCGTCGGGCCTGGTTAGTACTTGGATGGGAGACCGCTTGGGAATACCAGGTGCTGTAAGCTTTTGCCTTTTCTTCACTATTTATATAATATGCTGGCTTTTAGAAAGACGTGTTTTACCGCTCTATTTATTACAATCATTTAAATGTATTATAGAGTTTTAAGTGTTTTACATGTTTTTTAGGCCATTTTATTACTCTTAACATTTTAAGTGTATGTGTCTTTAATAAATGGATGGTTGGCCTGTCATGTGACTAGACACATGACAGGAAGCAGGAAGTACAACTGTATAAGAGAGCAGCATGACAAACAAAGGACAGTCACCAAACTGTTGGATTGAGGAGTTGCTAATTTTAGAGCTCAACTTTCCATTCACCACCTGCAAAATTTGGATTACACTTTCTGTGGATTGTATATACACTGGTGGACACTCACATTGGACTTATCAACACACTGGGATTCTTGGACTGTTTTTAGGGTATGGACAAATGAACTGTATTCTTTTAACAGAGTTTACCTGTTTTTAGGGTATGGACAAATGAACTGTATTCTTTTAACAGAGTTGACCCTAGTTTTATCGTGTTGTTTTAAAGTCTTTTATGTAAACCTTGTAAATACACCAAACCTATTTAAACCAATTTTCTTTTATGTCTCATTCTTTTAACCACTAGTCATCTCTCACAGTTAAATCTGACCCCATTTTAGTCTTGTAACTCGGCTGATAAGGCCGATTGTTACACTTTTATGGGAGACCGCCTGGGAATACCAGGTGCTGTAAGCTTTTGCCTTTTCTTCACTATTTATATAATATGCTGGCTTTTACGGAGGCTGATCTTTAAATAGCCCACTTTTTGGAGCAGCCCTCGCTTATGGCCATACCGCGCTGAGAGCGCCCGATCTCGTCTGATCTCGGAAGCTAAGCAGCGTCGGGCCTGGTTAGTACTTGGATGGGAGACCGCCTGGGAATACCAGGTGCTGTAAGCTTTTGCCTTTTCTTCACTATTTATATAATATGCTGGCTTTTACGGAGGCTGATCTTTAAATAGCCCACATTTTGGAGCAGCCCTCGCTTATGGCCATACCGCGCTGAGAGCGCCCGATCTCGTCTGATCTCGGAAGCTAAGCAGCGTCGGGCCTGGTTAGTACTTGGATGGGAGACCGCCTGGGAATACCAGTTGCTGTAAGCTTTTGCCTTTTCTTCACTATTTATATAATATGCTGGCTTTTACGGAGGATGATGTTTAAATAGCCCACTTTTTGGAGCAGCCCTCGCTTATGGCCATACCGCGCTGAGAGTGCCCGATCTCGTCTGATCTCGGAAGCTAAGCAGCGTCGGGCCTGGTTAGTACTTGGATGGGAGACCGCCTGGGAATACCAGGTGCTGTAAGCTTTTGCCTTTTCTTCACTATTTATATAATATGCTGGCTTTTAGAAAGACGTGTTTTACCGCTCTATTTATTACAATCATTTAAATGTATTATAGAGTTTTAAGTGTTTTACATGTTTTTTAGGCCATTTTATTACTCTTAACATTTTAAGTGTATGTGTCTTTAATA
>NC_133361.1:94154132-94159132 GCF_049309525.1 Garra rufa
GCCCGATCTCGTCTGATCTCGGAAGCTAAGCAGCGTCGTGCCTTGTTAGTACTTGGATGGGAGACCGCCTGGGAATACCAGGTGCTGTAAGCTTTTGCCTTTTCTTCACTATTTATATAATATGCTGGCTTTTAGAAAGACGTGTTTTACCGCTCTATTTATTACAATCATTTAAATGTATTATAGAGTTTTAAGTGTTTTACATGTTTTTTAGGCCATTTTATTACTCTTAACATTTTAAGTGTATGTGTCTTTAATAAATGGATGGTTGGCCTGTCATGTGACTAGACACATGACAGGAAGCAGGAAGTACAACTGTATAAGAGAGCAGCATGACAAACAAAGGACAGTCACCAAACTGTTGGATTGAGGAGTTGCTAATTTTAGAGCTCAACTTTCCATTCACCACCTGCAAACTTTGGATTACACTTTCTGTGGATTGTATATACACTGGTGGACACTCACATTGGACTTATCAACACACTGGGATTCTTGGACTGTTTTTAGGGTATGGACAAATGAACTGTATTCTTTTAACAGAGTTTACCTGTTTTTAGGGTATGGACAAATGAACTGTATTCTTTTAACATAGTTGAGCTAGTTTTATCGTGTTGTTTTAAAGTCTTTTATGTGAACCTTGTAAATACACCAAATCTATTTAAACCAATTTTCTTTTATGTCTCATTCTTTTAACCACTAGTCATCTCTCACAGTTAACCCCCTGGGGTCCAAACACGCGTATACGCGTTTTGTGGCAGTTTCCCAAAAGGAACTTCAATTACTCGGTCATTTCTGATTGTACAGATAAAAGCAGTACATCAATCGAATCTGTAAAGGGTCTACTTTTATTTGTATATACTCACAAAACCAAAAAAATATTGTGATTTTACAAAATAAAGAAAACAAAAAGGGTGTGCTGTCTGCCGCGTTGATCTCCGTGATCTTCATTCAGAAACGCGTCATTAAAATAGACTATAACTCAGCCAATACACAACACAGAGACATGAGCAATATGTCTAGAGAAAGCTTGATATCTATACTTTCAAATAAAGTTATGTTTATTGAAATCAAATATTCTGTGATAAAGTAATCCGTATGAAACCAACACGATGTCCAGTCTCTCTTGTCTGCTTCATTAGTTTTAATTAGATCACGCCCAGGAGCGATTCCAGTCTTTCATATTCAAATCGTCCACGTGAGGGCGCCGCGCCAAAAGTAGACGCCCACATCACAGTAAACAAAGGAGAAAGCAGTTTCTTTTCTTTCAAGTTAGTCCTTTCTGGAAGAAGACGGGCTGTCAGGAATAAAACTTACTTCAGAAGATGAACATTAAATGAGACATGGCGTGAACCAGCAGATGAGATATTTACACAAGTAAGTTTTTTTCTTTTATATTTGTAAGTTGTTACTGTGACAGAATGTGCACACATTTTACCAGTTAAGACTTTTTGCCAACTGTATTTCCTGACTACAGCAAGTGAAACATTATAAAGTATGTTTCATTTCACTGCATCTAAATGTCTCATGATGACAGGATGTTTCAACTTTGGTCGAAAAACGCGCTGGCACATTTGAGGCACGCTTTTGTAATAACTCCGAAAAGAATGTAAAATTCTCCGTCAGTTTTGATCGTACAAATACAACCAATACATCATTCGAAACTGTAGAGGGTATATTTTCATTTGTATACACTGTGCTTTTATGAAAATAAGAAAACAGTCAGGGCACGCGCTCTGCCTTCACTGTCTGTTATATCTTTTCACAGACACATAAATGAAACTAACGTGCATGAAACCTAAATCTAAGTGATTACGTGCCTCACAGACATAATGCATTTACTTGTAGAAAGCTTGAAATGTTTACTTTTACATAAACCAATTCAAATAAAAAACTACTATTCTCTTTTTAAGTAATCTGTATGAAAGGTAGAAAATGTATGGTTTCTCCTGTATCACTTCATTACAAACCTTACACCTGTATTTATCTCACACTGTTTTATTTGCACCTAACTGTTATACGCCTATGCTATACACTACCAGTCAAAGGTACTTTTTTAAAGAAAAATAATTATCTAATTTTGTGAAATAGGTTTACTATGTAAAAAAACTGCTCACTTAAAAAAAAAAAAAAACTTTTAATAATAAAAAGTTTGGCTGGTAGTGTATGTGTTTTCTCCATGTTAGCTCTGTCTTTGTCAGATCATTGTGTTGCTCACATCTACTTGTTTTCTTTGCAGTTTCTGCTGTTCCCCGTTTTCCTGTGTTCAAGTTTCCTGCAAGTGATTTGGATATTGCACCCTCGACATCTTGACTTCTGTGTTTATTACTTTTGTTCCTAATAAAAAGTTTAACTGCACTCACAAGTGAAAGACAAGTTATTTTGTGTGATAGTTAAATATATTCAAAATACGCTTCAAACTAAATATATATGTATTTTGTCCTTTCATTTTTCCTTTATTCTTTCTGTTGTTTCCTCTCAGTCAACATCCGACTGAATGGCTCATTATGCGGCTCATTATGCAGGTCTTTGTCTTCTCAGGTGTAAATCACAGCATTATTCATGATGATTCACGCCTTCTCGCATACAGCCACTCTAAACAAAAAGTGTCTTCAAAAATTTAAATCCATATACTGTTTTGTGAAAACAAGTGAACTAGATGATTTTCACATCATTTGGTAGAAAAAAAACAAGCCTACCACATCCAATTCTCGAAATTCCTGAGAATAAATATTCTGTATGTGTTAGATGACCTTATTTCAGTGACTTCAAAAATTTAGTTTTTCAAAATGCACGCATAAACATTGTTTTCTCAAAAACTTAAAAAATGTGTACATTCATGTTGCTTACATATTTTTGTAGTCCAATTTGTGCTAAATACAATGTATTTAGATTTAGGATATTAATATGTTTTTAACATACTGAAAAAAAGCACATGTCAAAACTTCTTCAGGGCCCCAAAACACCCCCGGGCCCCAGAGGGTTAAATCTGACCCCATTTTAGTCTTGTAACTCGGCTGATAAGGCCGATTGTTACACTTTTATGGGAGACCGCCTGGGAATACCAGGTGCTGTAAGCTTTTGCCTTTTCTTCACTATTTATATAATATGCTGGCTTTTACGGAGGCTGATCTTTAAATAGCCCACTTTTTGGAGCAGCCCTCGCTTATGGCCATACCGCGCGGAGAGCGCCCGATCTCGTCTGATCTCGGAAGCTAAGCAGCGTCGGGCCTGGTTAGTACTTGGATGGGAGACCGCCTGGGAATACCAGGTGCTGTAAGCTTTTGCCTTTTCTTCACTATTTATATAATATGCTGGCTTTTAGAAAGATGTGTTTTACCGCTCTATTTATTACAATCATTTAAATGTATTATAGAGTTTTAAGTGTTTTACATGTTTTTTAGGCCATTTTATTACTCTTAACATTTTAAGTGTATGTGTCTTTAATAAATGGATGGTTGGCCTGTCATGTGACTAGACACATGACAGGAAGCAGGAAGTACAACTGTATAAGAGAGCAGCATGACAAACAAAGGACAGTCACCAAACTGTTGGATTGAGGAGTTGCTAATTTTAGAGCTCAACTTTCCATTCACCACCTGCAAACTTTGGATTACACTTTCTGTGGATTGTATATACACTGGTGGACACTCACATTGGACTTATCAACACACTGGGATTCTTGGACTGTTTTTATGGTATGGACAAATAAACTGTATTCTTTTAACAGAGTTTACCTGTTTTTAGGGTATGGACAAATGAACTGTATTCTTTTAACAGAGTTGACCTAGTTTTATCGTGTTGTTTTAAAGTCTTTTATGTGAACCTTGTAAATACACCAAATCTATTTAAACCAATTTTCTTTTATGTCTCATTCTTTTAACCACTAGTCATCTCTCACAGTTAAATCTGACACCATTTTAGTCTTGTAACTCGGCTGATAAGGCCGATTGTTACACTTTTATGGGAGACCGCCTGGGAATACCAGGTGCTGTAAGCTTTTGCCTTTTCTTCACTATTTATATAATATGCTGGCTTTTACGGAGGCTGATCTTTAAATAGCCCACTTTTTGGAGCAGCCCTCGCTTATGGCCATACCGCGCTGAGAGCGCCCGATCTCGTCTGATCTCGGAAGCTAAGCAGCGTCGGGCCTGGTTAGTACTTGGATGGGAGACCGCCTGGGAATACCAGGTGCTGTAAGCTTTTGCCTTTTCTTCACTATTTATATAATATGCTGGCTTTTAGAAAGACGTGTTTTACCGCTCTATTTATTACAATCATTTAAATGTATTATAGAGTTTTAAGTGTTTTACATGTTTTTTAGGCCATTTTATTACTCTTAACATTTTAAGTGTATGTGTCTTTAATAAATGGATGGTTGGCCTGTCATGTGACTAGACACATGACAGGAAGCAGGAAGTACAATTGTATAAGAGAGCAGCATGACAAACAAAGGACAGTCACCAAACTGTTGGATTGAGGAGTTGCTAATTTTAGAGCTCAACTTTCCATTCACCACCTGCAAAATTTGGATTACACTTTCTGTGGATTGTATATACACTGGTGGACACTCACATTGGACTTATCAACACACTGGGATTCTTGGACTGTTTTTAGGGTATGGACAAATGAACTGTATTCTTTTAACAGAGTTTACCTGTTTTTAGGGTATGGACAAATGAACTGTATTCTTTTAACAGAGTTGACCCTAGTTTTATCGTGTTGTTTTAAAGTCTTTTATGTAAACCATGTAAATACACCAAACCTATTTAAACCAATTTTCTTTTATGTCTCATTCTTTTAACCACTAGTCATCTCTCACAGTTAAATCTGACCCCATTTTAGTCTTGTAACTCGGCTGATAAGGCCGATTGTTACACTTTTATGGGAGACCGCCTGGGAATACCAGGTGCTGTAAGCTTTTGCCTTTTCTTCACTATTTATATAATATGCTGGCTTTTACGGAGGCTGATCTTTAAATAGCCCACTTTTTAGAGCAGCCC
>NC_133361.1:94169132-94179132 GCF_049309525.1 Garra rufa
AGAGAAGAGTGTGGAGTGGTGATCGGCTGTAGATACAAAACACCAAAAGAATACGAGCTGACAATGGAAGAGGAAAAAGGAAAGAAGAAGTTGTTGGATGGGCTGAAGATAAAGAACAGTCGGATTATGGCGAAAGAGGTGGACTGTATGGAGATGGTGGTCTCATTTCTTGGTCTACCAATGTATATTCAGGATGAGGAGATACTGAGAAAGCTGTCGGAATGGGGAGTTAAAGCGGTCTCAAGAGTGAAAAGGAGAATGTGGCCGGGGACAGATATCGCTGATGGGACTAGATTTTTAAAGGTAAAATTCAATGATGTGGTAAAATCACTGCCATATTCAACAAAGTTTGAGACACTAGGAGGGACTGAGCACTTCAGAGTGATACATGACAGGCAAGTGAAAGTCTGTCGCCTGTGCATTCAGCCAGGTCACATTGTAAGAGACTGCCCAAGCTTCAGATGTTTTAAATGTGACAAGCAGGGACATTACGCCAGAGAGTGCAAGGAGGTGAACTGCATTATGTGCAATATGCGACCTGGATTATGTGTGTGTGAAACACTGCCGGAGATGGATGAGGAAAACAGCAATGAGGAGGATTCGGATCTGTATGAGGTGGATGAAGAGGTGGAGATCGAAGGAAAGGAAGGTGAAGCGACTGGAGAAGAAAGAAGGGATGCATGGAGTGGAGAAGAAAGAACAGTGGAGTGGAGAGCGATTGAGAATGTGAGCAGTCAAGAGGAGGAGGCTCCAGGGCAGAGGCAGAGAGAGAGAAAGAAAAAAGAAAGAAAGGAGAGCGGAACCCGGAAAGGAGATGGCTATGAAGGGCTTGGAGTGTGAAAATGGAGAAGGGGAAACAGCGAAAGGTGATGGAGAGAGTCAGGAGGGTGACAGTGCAAAAGGGCAAGGCGAAAAGCTGCAGGTGGAGGGATGTGGAGGAGTGCCAGAGAGTCTAGAGACAATCGAGGACGAGGACATGGACACAAGCGAAGGAAAAAGGGTGCAGAAGAAAAGAAAGAAGAAAGAAATGGAGGAGCACACTGCAGAAAGTAAGTGCATGGATTGAGCAAAATGAGTATGATTTTTTTCAAAATTATGATACTTGCTATGTGGGGCATTATGAACATTGCCTGTTTGAATAGCAATGGGTTAAGAGATGAAAATAAGTTTGAGAAGGTGAAGGGTTTGTTAAAAGCGGATATACTCTGTTTGCAAGAGACACACTGGTCTGATGAAATAATGGACAACATAAGAAAGAGGTGGGAAGGTGAAATTATTTCTAATCATGGGACTGCAAAATCCTGTGGCGTGGCAACCCTGATAAAAGGAGATCGATTAAACAATGTGAAGCAAATATACAAGGATGGAAATGGGAGATTGTTAGTGATTGAATTTGTATTTCACAATGAACTGTTCAGGCTGATAAACATTTATGCACCTAACACAGAAAATGAAAGAAAAGAAGTCTTTAAAGAAATTAAGCCGCTGTGTAAAGGCAACTTTATAATAGTCGGTGACTTTAATGTATGGTGCACAAGACTGGACGCGTCAAGCAGCGCAAACTTTAAGTCAGATGTATCCAGAAAATATTTAACTGAATGGATGCAAAATGAGGACATAGTTGATGTATGGAGGGATGAGAATCCCTACAAAAAAGACTTCTCTAGAAGACAATTGGTGATGGGAGTCTTGAAACAAAGCCGTATAGATTTATGTTTAACCAAAAGGGAAATGTTAAAATATATAAAAAATGTGAGATATAAGTTTGTGGGAGTAAGTGACCATGCTATGATGATGGTAAAGATGGGTGTGAACGAGGAGGAGAGGGGGGGAGGAATGTGGTGTTTGAATGCAGACTTGCTAAAAGAAGAGGCATATAAAGAAAATATCAGAAAATGTATAGATTATGAAATGGAAAATATCTTATTTGATGAAAATGTATGTGAGTGGTGGGAAAAAATGAAAGGGATAATTAAAAAAAGAAGTATTAGATATGCCAAACAAAGGAATTTTAAGAGAAGGAGCAAAGTTGAGGTAATGCAAAATGAATTGAAGAGGGAAGCAGAAAAAATAGAAATTAATCCCGAGCAAGATAAAGAACGCTTTATGCAGATAAATGCAGAAATAGAGGAGTATGAAAAAGAAAAAAGTAAGGGTGCAATAATAAGGAGTAGAGCGCAGTATGCGTTAGAGGGAGAAAGAAGCACAAAGTTCTTTCTAAACTTAGAAAAGAAAAAGCAGATGAAAAAGTATATAACAGAGTTGGAAAATGAAAAAGGAGATAAGATTACTGATTATGTGGAGATAATAAGAGAAGTAGAAATATTTTATAAGAAGCTATTTAAGAAAGAAGGGGTTAAACAGGAGTGTGTGGAGGAAGTTTTGAACTCTGTGAGTGTGAGGTTAAGTGAAAGTGAGAAAAATATATGTGAAAGTGACATAGGTATCGAAGAAATAAAAGAAGCAATAAAACAGACAAAGAAGAATAAAAGCCCGGGCTCAGACGGCTTAACGCATGAGTTTTACAAGACTTTTGAAGAGACTGTAGCACCAATATTGTGGAAGGTTTATAGAAGTATGGAAGAGAGAGGTGAAATGCCAGAGTCTATGGGGCTAGGAGTAATCACAATACTATATAAAAATAAAGGAAGTCCACTTAAGCTAGAAAATTATAGACCGTTGAGTCTGTTAAACACGGATTATAAAATACTGACAAAAGTGCTGGCAAATAGGATAAAAGAGGTGGTAGGGTCAATAGTATCACCAAGCCAAGCTTATAGCATAAAGGGAAGAGACATTACAGATACAATTTGCACAATAAGGGACGTAGTAGAAGGGATGGGGAAAGATGGGAAAGGGGGATTGGTTTTATCTATAGACTTAAATAAGGCTTTTGATAGGGTGGAACATAGCTTTATAGAACAGACAATGGGGAGATTTGGGTTTGGAGAGAGAATGCAAAAGTGGATAAAATTAATATATGTAAATGCTAAAAGTTGTGTTAAGGTTAATGGGGTGTTAACTGACCCCTTTCAGTTAGAGAGGTCAGTAAGGCAAGGCTGTCCGTTGTCTGCAATATTGTATTCAATAACAGCTGAGCCACTGGCGACACTCATCAAAAATGACAAGGAAATAAAAGGTATTCAAATACCAAATGGAGGATTGAGTGTAATACATCAATATGCAGATGATACAACTTTTACAGTTAGGGATATAGAGAGTATAAATAAAATTAGAAAACAGATGGAAAAATATGGGAAAGCGTCAGGTGCTAAAATAAATGTGGAAAAATCTGAAATAATGAGTATAGGAGGAATAAGGGTGGAAGGGTCAGATGTTCCATTTAAAATAACGAAAGATTTTATAAAAATTTTAGGGGTAAACGTAGGAGAGAATGCAAAAGAGGCAAGAGATGCAACATGGTCAGGAGTGCTAAACAAAATCAAGCAAGTGTTACAGTTTTGGAGACTAAGGGAATTAAGACTAAGAGGAAAAGTGGTAGTGGTTAATTCTTTATTGTTAACTAAATGTAATTATGTGATGGGAGCAATTGATTTACCAGACTGGGTGTTAAATGGAATAAAAGAGGCTGTGAATATTTTTGTGTGGGGTGGGAAAGGAGTAAAAATATCAGCAAAAACATTAATAGCAGATTACAGTGAGGGGGGTTTGAAATTGATGGATTTAGATGTGAAAAGGAAAGCAATAAGAGTTAAGACAATAAAAAAGTATTTATGTGGCAAAGTAGAATGTGGATGGAAGGGGTATATGAGAAAATATTTAAATGAAGGAGGAGGGTGTGGTGAAGAAGGAGTGTTTATGGTTTTAAAAAAGCCAATGATTGAAAAGTTGCCTTTGTTTTACCAAGAAGTGTTTACTGCATGGGCTGAATTTGTGATAAATGTAAACTATGAATGTGAAAACATAAACCAAATACACAATCAGCCAATTTTCCTGAACCCAAGAATAAGGAGGGGAGGGAAAATGCTTTACAACAGACTGTTCATGAGAGCGGGGGTAAGGAAAGTAAAGGATATGGCTTACGAATATGTAAAAGGTTTTTTACCGAATAGAGCAATATATGATTGTGTGGTGGGGTGGGATGATGAAATTGAGAAAGCAAAAGTGGATGGTGAATGTGAAAACATTAAAAAAAGCCTGCCTGAAAGGTGGGTAGAAAGGATTGAAAGGGAAACTGTTAAAGTGGGAGATTGGGGAATGCCTGAAATGTACATTGTGGAAAATGGGAGAAAAAAGTTTTTGTGGGAGATAAATGTGAAAACTGTATACAAAATGATGGTCAGAAAGGAGATCAAAGTGCCTGCATCAGAAGCGGTATGGCCAAGATTGTTTCCTGATTTGAAAGTAAAAACAATATGGAGAAACTTAAATATAAAATACAACGGACTAGACTGTGAGAACTTGGACTTCAAGCTACGACACAATAGAATCTATACAAAGGTGGTAATTCATCAAATGAATAAAAATGTGAGTAGAGAATGTGATATATGTGAGACAGAGCCAGAAACTTTGATGCACATTTTCTTTGAGTGCAAGGAACTTGAGGAGTTTCATGGAAAAATGAAAAAACTGATAAAAGATGGAATGGGAAAAGGGGTTGCAGAAGATGAGTGGAAAAAACTGTTTTTGTTTGGTGAATGTACAAATTATAAGGATAGGAAGGTGAACTTTTGGAATTTGATTCTAAGTAATGCAAGGTATGCAATATGGGTGAGGAGGAATATGGCATACTATGAGAGAAAGAAAGTAGATGTGACTAAAATGTTCAAGAGTATTGTTAGAAAGAATGTGTATATAATGTGGAAATACCTAAGCAAAGAAGAATTTGAAAAAGCATTTGTAGAAGAAAGTGGATTTATATGTACAAAAGAAAGGTTTAGTTTAACATTTTGAAAAGAAATGGTTATATTTAAGTTAGGTATTTTTGTTTTGGGTTTTTGGTTTCGTTTGAGTGATATAAAGGAGGGTTAAATTCAAAGCTCATGCTGTATATGCTAAATTGTCTTCAAATGTAATAAGATTGAAAGGTGTAATGAATGAAAAATGAGTTATGTAAATATTATTTTGTACTTTTTGATAATAAAAAAAAAAAAAAAAAAAAAGAGCGCCCGATCTCGTCTGATCTCGGAAGCTAAGCAGCGTCGGGCCTGGTTAGTACTTGGATGGGAGACCGCCTGGGAATACAAGGTGCTGTAAGCTTTTGCCTTTTCTTCACTATTTATATAATATGCTGGCTTTTAGAAAGACGTGTTTTACCGCTCTATTTATTACAATCATTTAAATGTATTATAGAGTTTTAAGTGTTTTACATGTTTTTTAGGTCATTTTATTACTCTTAACATTTTAAGTGTATGTGTCTTTAATAAATGGATGGTTGGCCAGTCATGTGACTAGACACATGACAGGAAGCCGGAAGTACAACTGTATAAGAGAGCAGCATGACAAACAAAGGACAGTCACCAAACTGTTGGATTGAGGAGTTGCTAATTTTAGAGCTCAACTTTCCATTCACCACCTGCAAACTTTGGATTACACTTTCTGTGGATTGTATATACACTGGTGGACACTCACATTGGACTTATCAACACACTGGGATTCTTGGACTGTTTTTAGGGTATGGACAAATGAACTGTATTCTTTTAACAGAGTTTACCTGTTTTTAGGGTATGGACAAATGAACTGTATTCTTTTAACAGAGTTGACCTAGTTTTATCGTGTTGTTTTAAAGTCTTTTATGTGAACCTTGTAAATACACCAAATCTATTTAAACCAATTTTCTTTTATGTCTCATTCTTTTAACCACTAGTCATCTCTCACAGTTAAATCTGACCCCATTTTAGTCTTGTAACTCGGCTGATAAGGCCGATTGTTACACTTTTATGGGAGACCGCCTGGGAATACCAGGTGCTGTAAGCTTTTGCCTTTTCTTCACTATTTATATAATATGCTGGCTTTTACGGAGGCTGATCTTTAAATAGCCCACTTTTTGGAGCAGCCCTCGCTTATGGCCATACCGCGCTGAGAGCGCCCGATCTCGTCTGATCTCGGAAGCTAAGCAGCGTCGGGCCTGGTTAGTACTTGGATTGGAGACCGCCTGGGAATACCAGGTGCTGTAAGCTTTTGCCTTTTCTTCACTATTTATATAATATGCTGGCTTTTACGGAGGCTGATCTTTAAATAGCCAACATTTTGGAGCAGCCCTCGATTATGGCCATACCGCGCTGAGAGCGCCCGACCTCGTCTGATCTCGGAAGCTAAGCAGCGTCGGGCCTTGTTAGTACTTGGATGGGAGACCGCCTGGGAATACCAGGTGCTGTAAGCTTTTGCCTTTTCTTCACTATTTATATAATATGCTGGCTTTTACGGAGGCTGATCTTTAAATAGCCCACTTTTTGGAGCAGCCCTCGCTTATGGCCATACCGCGCTGAGAGCGCCCGGTCTCGTCTGATCTCGGAAGCTAAGCAGCGTCGGGCCTGTTTAGTACTTGGATGGGAGACCGCCTGGGAATACCAGGTGCTGTAAGCTTTTGCCTTTTCTTCACTATTTATATAATATGCTGGCTTTTAGAAAGACGTGTTTTACCGCTCTATTTATTACAATCATTTAAATGTATTATAGAGTTTTAAGTGTTTTACATGTTTTTTAGGCCATTTTATTACTCTTAACATTTTAAGTGTATGTGTCTTTAATAAATGGATGGTTGGCCTGTCATGTGACTAGACACATGACAGGAAGCAGGAAGTACAACTGTATAAGAGAGCAGCATGACAAACAAAGGACAGTCACCAAACTGTTGGATTGAGGAGTTGCTAATTTTAGAGCTCAACTTTCCATTCACCACCTGCAAACTTTGGATTACACTTTCTGTGGATTGTATATACACTGGTGGACACTCACATTGGACTTATCAACACACTGGGATTCTTGGACTGTTTTTAGGGTATGGACAAATGAACTGTATTCTTTTAACCCTCTGGGGACTGAGGGTGTTTTTGGGCCCTGAAAAAGTTTTGACATGCCCTGACATTTGTGCTTTTTTCAGTATCTTAAAAACATATGAATGGCCCAAATCTGATTATATTGTAATCAGCACAATTTGGGCTACAATAATATGTAAGCAACATGAATGTACATGTTGGTGTTTTTGAGAAAACAACGTTTATGCGTGCTTAGTGAAAAACAAAATTTTTGAAGTCACTGAAATAAAGTAATGAAACACATACAGAATATTTGTTCACAAGACTTTGAGAACTGGATGTGTTAGGCTAGAGTTTTTTCTATCAAATGATGTGAAAATCATCTCGTTCACTTGTTTACACAAAACAGTATATTGATTTAAATTTTTGAAGACACTTTTTGTTTAGAATAGCTGTATGCGAAGAAGGCGTGAATGATCATGAATAATGCTGTGATTCACACCTGAGAAGACAAAGACCTGCATAATGAGCCGCATAATTAGTTATTCAGTCAGATGACTGAGAGGAACAAAGGAATGAATGAAGGAGGAATATAAGGACAAAATATGTTTGTAGCTTATTTTGAATAGATTTATTTATCAAGAAAAATAACTTGAGATTCACTTGTGAACTTCTTTAACATCTGAAGATGGTACAGTGCTCTCAGGAAAACAGTTTGAGGAGACTCAAGTAAATGTCAGCAGGATTCATGTGTTGAGCAGGTTTACAATCACTAAAAACAACAAAACAAAACATCTGTGAGCATTTTAATATCAGCAGCATCATACTATTTATTTATATATATATTATGATTTTGTAGTCATAGACCCACGCATTTTGTACAAACGTAAAAAGGACATTTTATATCTGAGAAACTAATAAAAATTGTTTATCGTGTTAAACATCCATTCGAGAACACAGTATTAATACATATTTTCAAAACATACACTAAGTGTAAACCCTCATATTACATCCTACTGTTGTAAGATACATTAATAACTAAATAAATAATTATGATCTTATAGTCAAACATAAGCATGCTTTGTGTGAATACAAAGAAACTAGGCTATATTATAACTGTTAAGCTTAAATGTGAACACTATAACCTTTATATTGCATCATTCTTTATTGAACAGACTATTAAAAACATACTGGCATCGTTAGTCATTTAGATGCAGTGAAATGAAACGTACTTTATAATGTTTCACTTGCTGTAGTCAGGAATTATAGTTGGCAAAAAGTCTTAACTGGTAAAATGTTTGCACATTCTGTCACAGTAATAACTAACAAGTAGGCTAATAAGAGAAAAAAAAAAACTTACTCATGTCTTCTGAAGTACGTTTTATTCCTGACAGAGTCTTCTTCCAGAAATGACTAACTTGAACGAAGTTTCTCCTTTGTTTACCGTGATGTGGGCGTCTACTTTTGGCGCGGCGCCCTCACGTGGACGATTTGAATATGAATAGCGAACAGCTCGTGGGCGTAATCTAATTATAAAATAATGAAGCAGACCGGAGAGACTGGACATCGTGTTGGTTTCATATTGATTATTTTATCACAGGATATTTGTTTTCGGTAAAACTTACTTCGTTTAAAAGTATACATATCAAGCTTTGTCTAGACATATTGCTCATGTCTCTGTGTTGTATATTGGCTGAGTTATAGTCTATTTTACTGACGCGTTTCTGAATGAAGATCACGGAGATCAACGCGGCAGACAGCACACCCTTTTTGTTTTCTTTATTTTGCAAAATCACAATGTTTTTTTGATTTTGTGAGTATATACAAATAAAAGTAGACCCTTTACAGATTCGATTGATGTACTGCTTTTATCTGTACAATCAGAAATGACAAAGTAATTAAAGTTCCTTTTGGGAAACTGCCTCAAAACGCCCCAGGGCGTTTTTCGTCCCCAGGGGGTTAACAGAGTTTACCTGTTTTTAGGGTATGGACAAATGAACTGTATTCTTTTAACAGAGTTGACCCTAGTTTTATCGTGTTGTTTTAAAGTCTTTTATGTGAACCTTGTAAATACACCAAATCTATTTAAACCAATTTTCTTTTATGTCTCATTCTTTTAACCACTAGTCATCTCTCACAGTTAAATCTGACCCCATTTTAGTCTTGTAACTCGGCTGATAAGGCCGATTGTTACACTTTTATGGGAGACCGCCTGGGAATACCAGGTGCTGTAAGCTTTTGCCTTTTCTTCACTATTTATATAATATGCTGGCTTTTACGGAGGCTAATCTTTAAATAGCCCACTTTTTGGAGCAGCCCTCGATTATGGCCATACCGCGCTGAGAGCGCCCGACCTCGTCTGATCTCGGAAGCTAAGCAGCGTCGGGCCTGGTTAGTACTTGGATTGGAGACCGCCTGGGAATACCAGGTGCTGTAAGCTTTTGCCTTTTCTTCACTATTTATATAATATGCTGGCTTTTAGAAAGACGTGTTTTACCGCTCTATTTATTACAATCATTTAAATGTATTATAGAGTTTTAAGTGTTTTACATGTTTTTTAGGCCATTTTATTACTCTTAACATTTTAAGTGTATGTGTCTTTAATAAATGGATGGTTGGCCTGTCATGTGACTAGACACATGACAGGAAGCAGGAAGTACAACTGTATAAGAGAGCAGCATGACAAACAAAGGACAGTCACCAAACTGTTGGATTGAGGAGTTGCTAATTTTACAGCTCAACTTTCCATTCACCACCTGCAAACTTTGGATTACACTTTCTGTGGATTGTATATACACTGGTGGACACTCACATTGGACTTATCAACACACTGGGATTCTTGGACTGTTTTTAGGGTATGGACAAATGAACTGTATTCTTTTAACAGAGTTTACCTGTTTTTAGGGTATGGACAAATGAACTGTATTCTTTTAACAGAGTTGACCTAGTTTTATCGTGTTGTTTTAAAGTCTTTTATGTGAACCTTGTAAATACACCAAATCTATTTAAACCAATTTTCTTTTATGTCTCATTCTTTTAACCACTAGTCATCTCTCACAGTT
>NC_133361.1:94191632-94206632 GCF_049309525.1 Garra rufa
GCTTTTACGGAGGCTAATCTTTAAATAGCCCACTTTTTGGAGCAGCCCTCGCTTATGGCCATACCGCGCTGAGAGCGCCCGATCTCGTCTGATCTCGGAAGCTAAGCAGCGTCGGGCCTGGTTAGTACTTGGATTGGAGACCGCCTGGGAATACCAGGTGCTGTAAGCTTTTGCCTTTTCTTCACTATTTATATAATATGCTGGCTTTTACGGAGGCTGATCTTTAAATAGCCCACATTTTGGAGCAGCCCTCGATTATGGCCATACCGCGCTGAGAGTGCCTGACCTCGTCTGATCTCGGAAGCTAAGCAGCGTCGGGCCTTGTTAGTACTTGGATGGGAGACCGCCTGGGAATACCAGGTGCTGTAAGCTTTTGCCTTTTCTTCACTATTTATATAATATGCTGGCTTTTACGGAGGCTGATCTTTAAATAGCCCACTTTTTGGAGCAGCCCTCGCTTATGGCCATACCGCGCTGAGAGCGCCCGATCTCGTCTGATCTCGGAAGCTAAGCAGCGTCGGGCCTGTTTAGTACTTGGATGGGAGACCGCCTGGGAATACCAGGTGCTGTAAGCTTTTGCCTTTTCTTCACTATTTATATAATATGCTGGCTTTTAGAAAGACGTGTTTTACCGCTCTATTTATTACAATCATTTAAATGTATTATAGAGTTTTAAGTGTTTTACATGTTTTTTAGGCCATTTTATTACTCTTAACATTTTAAGTGTATGTGTCTTTAATAAATGGATGGTTGGCCTTTCATGTGACTAGACACATGACAGGAAGCAGGAAGTACAACTGTATAAGAGAGCAGCATGACAAACAAAGGACAGTCACCAAACTGTTGGATTGAGGAGTTGCTAATTTTAGAGCTCAACTTTCCATTCACCACCTGCAAAATTTGGATTACACTTTCTGTGGATTGTATATACACTGGTGGACACTCACATTGGACTTATCAACACACTGGGATTCTTGGACTGTTTTTAGGGTATGGACAAATGAACTGTATTCTTTTAACAGAGTTTACCTGTTTTTAGGGTATGGACAAATGAACTGTATTCTTTTAACAGAGTTGACCCTAGTTTTATCGTGTTGTTTTAAAGTCTTTTATGTGAACCTTGTAAATACACCAAATCTATTTAAACCAATTTTCTTTTATGTCTCATTCTTTTAACCACTAGTCATTTCTCACAGTTAAATCTGACACCATTTTAGTCTTGTAACTCGGCTGATAAGGCCGATTGTTACACTTTTATGGGAGACCGCCTGGGAATATCAGGTGCTGTAAGCTTTTGGCTTTTCTTCACTATTTATATAATATGCTGGCTTTTACGGAGGCTAATCTTTAAATAGCCCACTTTTTGGAGCAGCCCTCGATTATGGCCATACCGCGCTGAGAGTGCCCGACCTCGTCTGATCTCGGAAGCTAAGCAGCGTCGGGCCTGGTTAGTACTTGGATTGGAGACCGCCTGGGAATACCAGGTGCTGTAAGCTTTTGCCTTTTCTTCACTATTTATATAATATGCTGGCTTTTACGGAGGCTGATCTTTAAATAGCCCACATTTTGGAGCAGCCCTCGATTATGGCCATACCGCGCTGAGAGCGCCCGACCTCGTCTGATCTCGGAAGCTAAGCAGCGTCGGGCCTTGTTAGTACTTGGATGGGAGACCGCCTGGGAATACCAGGTGCTGTAAGCTTTTGCCTTTTCTTCACTATTTATATAATATGCTGGCTTTTACGGAGGCTGATCTTTAAATAGCCCACTTTTTGGAGCAGCCCTCGCTTATGGCCATACCGCGCTGAGAGCGCCCGATCTCGTCTGATCTCGGAAGCTAAGCAGCGTCGGGCCTGTTTAGTACTTGGATGGGAGACCGCCTGGGAATACCAGGTGCTGTAAGCTTTTGCCTTTTCTTCACTATTTATATAATATGCTGGCTTTTAGAAAGACGTGTTTTACCGCTCTATTTATTACAATCATTTAAATGTATTATAGAGTTTTAAGTGTTTTACATGTTTTTTAGGCCATTTTATTACTCTTAACATTTTAAGTGTATGTGTCTTTAATAAATGGATGGTTGGCCTTTCATGTGACTAGACACATGACAGGAAGCAGGAAGTACAACTGTATAAGAGAGCAGCATGACAAACAAAGGACAGTCACCAAACTGTTGGATTGAGGAGTTGCTAATTTTACAGCTCAACTTTCCATTCACCACCTGCAAACTTTGGATTACACTTTCTGTGGATTGTATATACACTGGTGGACACTCACATTGGACTTATCAACACACTGGGATTCTTGGACTGTTTTTAGGGTATGGACAAATGAACTGTATTCTTTTAACAGAGTTTACCTGTTTTTAGGGTATGGACAAATGAACTGTATTCTTTTAACAGAGTTGACCTAGTTTTATCGTGTTGTTTTAAAGTCTTTTATGTGAACCTTGTAAATACACCAAATCTATTTAAACCAATTTTCTTTTATGTCTCATTCTTTTAACCACTAGTCATCTCTCACAGTTAAATCTGACAACATTTTAGTCTTGTAACTCGGCTGATAAGGCCGATTGTTACACTTTTATGGGAGACCGCCTGGGAATACCAGGTGCTGTAAGCTTTTGCCTTTTCTTCACTATTTATATAATATGCTGGCTTTTACGGAGGCTAATCTTTAAATAGCCCACTTTTTGGAGCAGCCCTCGATTATGGCCATACCGCGCTGAGAGCGCCCGACCTCGTCTGATCTCGGAAGCTAAGCAGCGTCGGGCCTGGTTAGTACTTGGATTGGAGACCGCCTGGGAATACCAGGTGCTGTAAGCTTTTGCCTTTTCTTCACTATTTATATAATATGCTGGCTTTTACGGAGGCTGATCTTTAAATAGCCCACTTTTTGGAGCAGCCCTCGCTTATGGCCATACCGCGCTGAGAGCGCCCGATCTCGTCTGATCTCGGAAGCTAAGCAGCGTCGGGCCTGGTTAGTACTTGGATGGGAGACCGCCTGGGAATACCAGGTGCTGTAAGCTTTTGCCTTTTCTTCACTATTTATATAATATGCTGGCTTTTAGAAAGACGTGTTTTACCGCTCTATTTATTACAATCATTTAAATGTATTATAGAGTTTTAAGTGTTTTACATGTTTTTTAGGCCATTTTATTACTCTTAACATTTTAAGTGTATGTGTCTTTAATAAATGGATGGTTGGCCTGTCATGTGACTAGACACATGACAGGAAGCCGGAAGTACAACTGTATAAGAGAGCAGCATGACAAACAAAGGACAGTCACCAAACTGTTGGATTGAGGAGTTGCTAATTTTAGAGCTCAACTTTCCATTCACCACCTGCAAACTTTGGATTACACTTTCTGTGGATTGTATATACACTGGTGGACACTCACATTGGACTTATCAACACACTGGGATTCTTGGACTGTTTTTAGGGTATGGACAAATGAACTGTATTCTTTTAACAGAGTTTACCTGTTTTTAGGGTATGGACAAATGAACTGTATTCTTTTAACAGAGTTGACCTAGTTTTATCGTGTTGTTTTAAAGTCTTTTATGTGAACCTTGTAAATACACCAAATCTATTTAAACCAATTTTCTTTTATGTCTCATTCTTTTAACCACTAGTCATCTCTCACAGTTAAATCTGACACCATTTTAGTCTTGTAACTCGGCTGATAAGGCCGATTGTTACACTTTTATGGGAGACCGCCTGGGAATATCAGGTGCTGTAAGCTTTTGGCTTTTCTTCACTATTTATATAATATGCTGGCTTTTACGGAGGCTAATCTTTAAATAGCCCACTTTTTGGAGCAGCCCTCGCTTATGGCCATACCGCGCTGAGAGCGCCCGATCTCGTCTGATCTCGGAAGCTAAGCAGCGTCGGGCCTGGTTAGTACTTGGATTGGAGACCGCCTGGGAATACCAGGTGCTGTAAGCTTTTGCCTTTTCTTCACTATTTATATAATATGCTGGCTTTTACGGAGGCTGATCTTTAAATAGCCCACATTTTGGAGCAGCCCTCGATTATGGCCATACCGCGCTGAGAGCGCCTGACCTCGTCTGATCTCGGAAGCTAAGCAGCGTCGGGCCTTGTTAGTACTTGGATGGGAGACCGCCTGGGAATACCAGGTGCTGTAAGCTTTTGCCTTTTCTTCACTATTTATATAATATGCTGGCTTTTACGGAGGCTGATCTTTAAATAGCCCACTTTTTGGAGCAGCCCTCGCTTATGGCCATACCGCGCTGAGAGCGCCCGATCTCGTCTGATCTCGGAAGCTAAGCAGCGTCGGGCCTGTTTAGTACTTGGATGGGAGACCGCCTGGGAATACCAGGTGCTGTAAGCTTTTGCCTTTTCTTCACTATTTATATAATATGCTGGCTTTTAGAAAGACGTGTTTTACCGCTCTATTTATTACAATCATTTAAATGTATTATAGAGTTTTAAGTGTTTTACATGTTTTTTAGGCCATTTTATTACTCTTAACATTTTAAGTGTATGTGTCTTTAATAAATGGATGGTTGGCCTTTCATGTGACTAGACACATGACAGGAAGCAGGAAGTACAACTGTATAAGAGAGCAGCATGACAAACAAAGGACAGTCACCAAACTGTTGGATTGAGGAGTTGCTAATTTTAGAGCTCAACTTTCCATTCACCACCTGCAAAATTTGGATTACACTTTCTGTGGATTGTATATACACTGGTGGACACTCACATTGGACTTATCAACACACTGGGATTCTTGGACTGTTTTTAGGGTATGGACAAATGAACTGTATTCTTTTAACAGAGTTTACCTGTTTTTAGGGTATGGACAAATGAACTGTATTCTTTTAACAGAGTTGACCCTAGTTTTATCGTGTTGTTTTAAAGTCTTTTATGTGAACCTTGTAAATACACCAAATCTATTTAAACCAATTTTCTTTTATGTCTCATTCTTTTAACCACTAGTCATTTCTCACAGTTAAATCTGACACCATTTTAGTCTTGTAACTCGGCTGATAAGGCCGATTGTTACACTTTTATGGGAGACTGCCTGGGAATATCAGGTGCTGTAAGCTTTTGGCTTTTCTTCACTATTTATATAATATGCTGGCTTTTACGGAGGCTAATCTTTAAATAGCCCACTTTTTGGAGCAGCCCTCGATTATGGCCATACCGCGCTGAGAGTGCCCGACCTCGTCTGATCTCGGAAGCTAAGCAGCGTCGGGCCTGGTTAGTACTTGGATTGGAGACCGCCTGGGAATACCAGGTGCTGTAAGCTTTTGCCTTTTCTTCACTATTTATATAATATGCTGGCTTTTACGGAGGCTGATCTTTAAATAGCCCACATTTTGAAGCAGCCCTCGATTATGGCCATACCGCGCTGAGAGCGCCCGACCTCGTCTGATCTCGGAAGCTAAGCAGCGTCGGGCCTTGTTAGTACTTGGATGGGAGACCGCCTGGGAATACCAGGTGCTGTAAGCTTTTGCCTTTTCTTCACTATTTATATAATATGCTGGCTTTTACGGAGGCTGATCTTTAAATAGCCCACTTTTTGGAGCAGCCCTCGCTTATGGCCATACCGCGCTGAGAGCGCCCGATCTCGTCTGATCTCGGAAGCTAAGCAGCGTCGGGCCTGTTTAGTACTTGGATGGGAGACCGCCTGGGAATACCAGGTGCTGTAAGCTTTTGCCTTTTCTTCACTATTTATATAATATGCTGGCTTTTAGAAAGACGTGTTTTACCGCTCTATTTATTACAATCATTTAAATGTATTATAGAGTTTTAAGTGTTTTACATGTTTTTTAGGCCATTTTATTACTCTTAACATTTTAAGTGTATGTGTCTTTAATAAATGGATGGTTGGCCTTTCATGTGACTAGACACATGACAGGAAGCAGGAAGTACAACTGTATAAGAGAGCAGCATGACAAACAAAGGACAGTCACCAAACTGTTGGATTGAGGAGTTGCTAATTTTAGAGCTCAACTTTCCATTCACCACCTGCAAAATTTGGATTACACTTTCTGTGGATTGTATATACACTGGTGGACACTCACATTGGACTTATCAACACACTGGGATTCTTGGACTGTTTTTAGGGTATGGACAAATGAACTGTATTCTTTTAACAGAGTTTACCTGTTTTTAGGGTATGGACAAATGAACTGTATTCTTTTAACAGAGTTGACCCTAGTTTTATCGTGTTGTTTTAAAGTCTTTTATGTGAACCTTGTAAATACACCAAATCTATTTAAACCAATTTTCTTTTATGTCTCATTCTTTTAACCACTAGTCATCTCTCACAGTTAAATCTGACACCATTTTAGTCTTGTAACTCGGCTGATAAGGCCGATTGTTACACTTTTATGGGAGACCGCCTGGGAATATCAGGTGCTGTAAGCTTTTGGCTTTTCTTCACTATTTATATAATATGCTGGCTTTTACGGAGGCTAATCTTTAAATAGCCCACTTTTTGGAGCAGCCCTCGATTATGGCCATACCGCGCTGAGAGCGCCTGACCTCGTCTGATCTCGGAAGCTAAGCAGCGTCGGGCCTTGTTAGTACTTGGATGGGAGACCGCCTGGGAATACCAGGTGCTGTAAGCTTTTGCCTTTTCTTCACTATTTATATAATATGCTGGCTTTTACGGAGGCTGATCTTTAATAGCCCACTTTTTGGAGCAGCCCTCGCTTATGGCCATACCGCGCTGAGAGCGCCCGATCTCGTCTGATCTCGGAAGCTAAGCAGCGTCGGGCCTGTTTAGTACTTGGATGGGAGACCGCCTGGGAATACCAGGTGCTGTAAGCTTTTGCCTTTTCTTCACTATTTATATAATATGCTGGCTTTTAGAAAGACGTGTTTTACCGCTCTATTTATTACAATCATTTAAATGTATTATAGAGTTTTAAGTGTTTTACATGTTTTTTAGGCCATTTTATTACTCTTAACATTTTAAGTGTATGTGTCTTTAATAAATGGATGGTTGGCCTTTCATGTGACTAGACACATGACAGGAAGCAGGAAGTACAACTGTATAAGAGAGCAGCATGACAAACAAAGGACAGTCACCAAACTGTTGGATTGAGGAGTTGCTAATTTTAGAGCTCAACTTTCCATTCACCACCTGCAAAATTTGGATTACACTTTCTGTGGATTGTATATACACTGGTGGACACTCACATTGGACTTATCAACACACTGGGATTCTTGGACTGTTTTTAGGGTATGGACAAATGAACTGTATTCTTTTAACAGAGTTTACCTGTTTTTAGGGTATGGACAAATGAACTGTATTCTTTTAACAGAGTTGACCCTAGTTTTATCGTGTTGTTTTAAAGTCTTTTATGTGAACCTTGTAAATACACCAAATCTATTTAAACCAATTTTCTTTTATGTCTCATTCTTTTAACCACTAGTCATTTCTCACAGTTAAATCTGACACCATTTTAGTCTTGTAACTCGGCTGATAAGGCCGATTGTTACACTTTTATGGGAGACCGCCTGGGAATATCAGGTGCTGTAAGCTTTTGGCTTTTCTTCACTATTTATATAATATGCTGGCTTTTACGGAGGCTAATCTTTAAATAGCCCACTTTTTGGAGCAGCCCTCGATTATGGCCATACCGCGCTGAGAGTGCCCGACCTCGTCTGATCTCGGAAGCTAAGCAGCGTCGGGCCTGGTTAGTACTTGGATTGGAGACCGCCTGGGAATACCAGGTGCTGTAAGCTTTTGCCTTTTCTTCACTATTTATATAATATGCTGGCTTTTACGGAGGCTGATCTTTAAATAGCCCACATTTTGGAGCAGCCCTCGATTATGGCCATACCGCGCTGAGAGCGCCCGACCTCGTCTGATCTCGGAAGCTAAGCAGCGTCGGGCCTTGTTAGTACTTGGATGGGAGACCGCCTGGGAATACCAGGTGCTGTAAGCTTTTGCCTTTTCTTCACTATTTATATAATATGCTGGCTTTTACGGAGGCTGATCTTTAAATAGCCCACTTTTTGGAGCAGCCCTCGCTTATGGCCATACCGCGCTGAGAGCGCCCGATCTCGTCTGATCTCGGAAGCTAAGCAGCGTCGGGCCTGTTTAGTACTTGGATGGGAGACCGCCTGGGAATACCAGGTGCTGTAAGCTTTTGCCTTTTCTTCACTATTTATATAATATGCTGGCTTTTAGAAAGACGTGTTTTACCGCTCTATTTATTACAATCATTTAAATGTATTATAGAGTTTTAAGTGTTTTACATGTTTTTTAGGCCATTTTATTACTCTTAACATTTTAAGTGTATGTGTCTTTAATAAATGGATGGTTGGCCTTTCATGTGACTAGACACATGACAGGAAGCAGGAAGTACAACTGTATAAGAGAGCAGCATGACAAACAAAGGACAGTCACCAAACTGTTGGATTGAGGAGTTGCTAATTTTAGAGCTCAACTTTCCATTCACCACCTGCAAAATTTGGATTACACTTTCTGTGGATTGTATATACACTGGTGGACACTCACATTGGACTTATCAACACACTGGGATTCTTGGACTGTTTTTAGGGTATGGACAAATGAACTGTATTCTTTTAACAGAGTTTACCTGTTTTTAGGGTATGGACAAATGAACTGTATTCTTTTAACAGAGTTGACCCTAGTTTTATCGTGTTGTTTTAAAGTCTTTTATGTGAACCTTGTAAATACACCAAATCTATTTAAACCAATTTTCTTTTATGTCTCATTCTTTTAACCACTAGTCATCTCTCACAGTTAAATCTGACACCATTTTAGTCTTGTAACTCGGCTGATAAGGCCGATTGTTACACTTTTATGGGAGACCGCCTGGGAATATCAGGTGCTGTAAGCTTTTGGCTTTTCTTCACTATTTATATAATATGCTGGCTTTTACGGAGGCTAATCTTTAAATAGCCCACTTTTTGGAGCAGCCCTCGATTATGGCCATACCGCGCTGAGAGCGCCTGACCTCGTCTGATCTCGGAAGCTAAGCAGCGTCGGGCCTTGTTAGTACTTGGATGGGAGACCGCCTGGGAATACCAGGTGCTGTAAGCTTTTGCCTTTTCTTCACTATTTATATAATATGCTGGCTTTTACGGAGGCTGATCTTTAATAGCCCACTTTTTGGAGCAGCCCTCGCTTATGGCCATACCGCGCTGAGAGCGCCCGATCTCGTCTGATCTCGGAAGCTAAGCAGCGTCGGGCCTGTTTAGTACTTGGATGGGAGACCGCCTGGGAATACCAGGTGCTGTAAGCTTTTGCCTTTTCTTCACTATTTATATAATATGCTGGCTTTTAGAAAGACGTGTTTTACCGCTCTATTTATTACAATCATTTAAATGTATTATAGAGTTTTAAGTGTTTTACATGTTTTTTAGGCCATTTTATTACTCTTAACATTTTAAGTGTATGTGTCTTTAATAAATGGATGGTTGGCCTTTCATGTGACTAGACACATGACAGGAAGCAGGAAGTACAACTGTATAAGAGAGCAGCATGACAAACAAAGGACAGTCACCAAACTGTTGGATTGAGGAGTTGCTAATTTTAGAGCTCAACTTTCCATTCACCACCTGCAAAATTTGGATTACACTTTCTGTGGATTGTATATACACTGGTGGACACTCACATTGGACTTATCAACACACTGGGATTCTTGGACTGTTTTTAGGGTATGGACAAATGAACTGTATTCTTTTAACAGAGTTTACCTGTTTTTAGGGTATGGACAAATGAACTGTATTCTTTTAACAGAGTTGACCCTAGTTTTATCGTGTTGTTTTAAAGTCTTTTATGTGAACCTTGTAAATACACCAAATCTATTTAAACCAATTTTCTTTTATGTCTCATTCTTTTAACCACTAGTCATTTCTCACAGTTAAATCTGACACCATTTTAGTCTTGTAACTCGGCTGATAAGGCCGATTGTTACACTTTTATGGGAGACCGCCTGGGAATATCAGGTGCTGTAAGCTTTTGGCTTTTCTTCACTATTTATATAATATGCTGGCTTTTACGGAGGCTAATCTTTAAATAGCCCACTTTTTGGAGCAGCCCTCGATTATGGCCATACCGCGCTGAGAGTGCCCGACCTCGTCTGATCTCGGAAGCTAAGCAGCGTCGGGCCTGGTTAGTACTTGGATTGGAGACCGCCTGGGAATACCAGGTGCTGTAAGCTTTTGCCTTTTCTTCACTATTTATATAATATGCTGGCTTTTACGGAGGCTGATCTTTAAATAGCCCACATTTTGGAGCAGCCCTCGATTATGGCCATACCGCGCTGAGAGCGCCCGACCTCGTCTGATCTCGGAAGCTAAGCAGCGTCGGGCCTTGTTAGTACTTGGATGGGAGACCGCCTGGGAATACCAGGTGCTGTAAGCTTTTGCCTTTTCTTCACTATTTATATAATATGCTGGCTTTTACGGAGGCTGATCTTTAAATAGCCCACTTTTTGGAGCAGCCCTCGCTTATGGCCATACCGCGCTGAGAGCGCCCGATCTCGTCTGATCTCGGAAGCTAAGCAGCGTCGGGCCTGTTTAGTACTTGGATGGGAGACCGCCTGGGAATACCAGGTGCTGTAAGCTTTTGCCTTTTCTTCACTATTTATATAATATGCTGGCTTTTAGAAAGACGTGTTTTACCGCTCTATTTATTACAATCATTTAAATGTATTATAGAGTTTTAAGTGTTTTACATGTTTTTTAGGCCATTTTATTACTCTTAACATTTTAAGTGTATGTGTCTTTAATAAATGGATGGTTGGCCTTTCATGTGACTAGACACATGACAGGAAGCAGGAAGTACAACTGTATAAGAGAGCAGCATGACAAACAAAGGACAGTCACCAAACTGTTGGATTGAGGAGTTGCTAATTTTAGAGCTCAACTTTCCATTCACCACCTGCAAAATTTGGATTACACTTTCTGTGGATTGTATATACACTGGTGGACACTCACATTGGACTTATCAACACACTGGGATTCTTGGACTGTTTTTAGGGTATGGACAAATGAACTGTATTCTTTTAACAGAGTTTACCTGTTTTTAGGGTATGGACAAATGAACTGTATTCTTTTAACAGAGTTGACCCTAGTTTTATCGTGTTGTTTTAAAGTCTTTTATGTGAACCTTGTAAATACACCAAATCTATTTAAACCAATTTTCTTTTATGTCTCATTCTTTTAACCACTAGTCATCTCTCACAGTTAAATCTGACACCATTTTAGTCTTGTAACTCGGCTGATAAGGCCGATTGTTACACTTTTATGGGAGACCGCCTGGGAATATCAGGTGCTGTAAGCTTTTGGCTTTTCTTCACTATTTATATAATATGCTGGCTTTTACGGAGGCTAATCTTTAAATAGCCCACTTTTTGGAGCAGCCCTCGATTATGGCCATACCGCGCTGAGAGTGCCCGACCTCGTCTGATCTCGGAAGCTAAGCAGCGTCGGGCCTGGTTAGTACTTGGATTGGAGACCGCCTGGGAATACCAGGTGCTGTAAGCTTTTGCCTTTTCTTCACTATTTATATAATATGCTGGCTTTTAGAAAGACGTGTTTTACCGCTCTATTTATTACAATCATTTAAATGTATTATAGAGTTTTAAGTGTTTTACATGTTTTTTAGGCCATTTTATTACTCTTAACATTTTAAGTGTATGTGTCTTTAATAAATGGATGGTTGGCCTGTCATGTGACTAGACACATGACAGGAAGCCGGAAGTACAACTGTATAAGAGAGCAGCATGACAAACAAAGGACAGTCACCAAACTGTTGGATTGAGGAGTTGCTAATTTTAGAGCTCAACTTTCCATTCACCACCTGCAAACTTTGGATTACACTTTCTGTGGATTGTATATACACTGGTGGACACTCACATTGGACTTATCAACACACTGGGATTCTTGGACTGTTTTTAGGGTATGGACAAATGAACTGTATTCTTTTAACAGAGTTTACCTGTTTTTAGGGTATGGACAAATGAACTGTATTCTTTTAACAGAGTTGACCTAGTTTTATCGTGTTGTTTTAAAGTCTTTTATGTGAACCTTGTAAATACACCAAATCTATTTAAACCAATTTTCTTTTATGTCTCATTCTTTTAACCACTAGTCATCTCTCACAGTTAAATCTGACCCCATTTTAGTCTTGTAACTCGGCTGATAAGGCCGATTGTTACACTTTTATGGGAGACCGCCTGGGAATACCAGGTGCTGTAAGCTTTTGCCTTTTCTTCACTATTTATATAATATGCTGGCTTTTACGGAGGCTGATCTTTAAATAGCCCACTTTTTGGAGCAGCCCTCGCTTATGGCCATACCGCGCTGAGAGCGCCCGATCTCGTCTGATCTCGGAAGCTAAGCAGCGTCGGGCCTGGTTAGTACTTGGATGGGAGACCACCTTGGAATACCAGGTGCTGTAAGCTTTTGCCTTTTCTTCACTATTTATATAATATGCTGGCTTTTACTGAGGCTGATCTTTAAATAGCCCACTTTTTGGAGCAGACCTCGCTTATGGCCATACCGCGCTGAGAGCGCCCGATCTCGTCAGATCTCGGAAGCTAAGCAGCGTCGGGCCTGGTTAGTACTTGGATGGGAGACCGCCTGGGAATACCAGGTGCTGTAAGCTTTTGCCTTTTCTTCACTATTTATATAATATGCTGGCTTTTAGAAAGACGTGTTTTACCGCTCTATTTATTACAATCATTTAAATGTATTATAGAGTTTTAAGTGTTTTACATGTTTTTTAGGCCATTTTATTACTCTTAACATTTTAAGTGTATGTGTCTTTAATAAATGGATGGTTGGCCTGTCATGTGACTAGACACATGACAGGAAGCCGGAAGTACAACTGTATAAGAGAGCAGCATGACAAACAAAGGACAGTCACCAAACTGTTGGATTGAGGAGTTGCTAATTTTAGAGCTCAACTTTCCATTCACCACCTGCAAACTTTGGATTACACTTTCTGTGGATTGTATATACACTGGTGGACACTCACATTGGACTTATCAACACACTGGGATTCTTGGACTGTTTTTAGGGTATGGACAAATGAACTGTATTCTTTTAACAGAGTTTACCTGTTTTTAGGGTATGGACAAATGAACTGTATTCTTTTAACAGAGTTGACCTAGTTTTATCGTGTTGTTTTAAAGTCTTTTATGTGAACCTTGTAAATACACCAAATCTATTTAAACCAATCTTCTTTTATGTCTCATTCTTTTAACCACTAGTCATCTCTCACAGTTAAATCTGACCCCATTTTAGTCTTGTAACTCGGCTGATAAGGCCGATTGTTACACTTTTATGGGAGACCGCCTGGGAATACCAGGTGCTGTAAGCTTTTGCCTTTTCTTCACTATTTATATAATATGCTGGCTTTTACGGAGGCTGATCTTTAAATAGCCCACTTTTTGGAGCAGCCCTCGCTTATGGCCATACCGCGCTGAGAGCGCCCGATCTCGTCTGATCTCGGAAGCTAAGCAGCGTCGGGCCTGGTTAGTACTTGGATTGGAGACTGCCTGGGAATACAAGGTGCTGTAAGCTTTTGCCTTTTCTTCACTATTTATATAATATGCTGGCTTTTAGAAAGACGTGTTTTACCGCTCTATTTATTACAATCATTTAAATGTATTATAGAGTTTTAAGTGTTTTACATGTTTTTTAGGCCATTTTATTACTCTTAACATTTTAAGTGTATGTGTCTTTAATAAATGGATGGTTGGCCTGTCATGTGACTAGACACATGACAGGAAGCAGGAAGTACAACTGTATAAGAGAGCAGCATGACAAACAAAGGACAGTCACCAAACTGTTGGATTGAGGAGTTGCTAATTTTAGAGCTCAACTTTCCATTCACCACCTGCAAACTTTGGATTACACTTTCTGTGGATTGTATATACACTGGTGGACACTCACATTGGACTTATCAACACACTGGGATTCTTGGACTGTTTTTAGGGTATGGACAAATGAACTGTATTCTTTTACAGTTTTTTGCAATTGTTTACACACAATTTTGAAAACCGGGTTCTTTTTTTCAAAATATAATCACAATTATCCAAACACCACACTCAATTTGCAGAATTCCTAGATTGTTTGCAAAATGACACACTTCAGTCAAAACATACACATTTCAGTCAAAACATATACACATATTTGTGAAAATGCTATTAGTTTTCATTTAACCAACACAGTCCTGAATGATCAGACACTATTGCAGACAGTTTCACACTGCTGTGATAAATAAAAAACACATTTGTAAAAAAAAAAAACTAATTTTAGGAAATAGCATGTGCTAGATTTTTGGGCAGACATTGTTATGTAAGGGATCATTTCGATGACAAAACAAAATAGTAACAAACAACATTCTTCATAATTAGTTTGAGATAGAGGGAGAATGTACACAAATAGGCCTACTATAAACTTACCAAGCACTGCACAACACTGATGCGGCAGACTGAATATTTCAAGTATTTATTTAAATTCAAGAAATACAGTATTTCTTACCATAATCAGATACAGTAATCAACCAACAATGAAATCAATGAAACAAATAAAATCTGTAGACAAATAAAAATTACTGCATGAAGTACATACAGTTTGACTCTAGAAAAAAAAGCAACACAACTACTGTAACTATTCCTTATCTCTCTGTCTGGCTGGATCAGGCCATAAGATTTCATCCACATAATTTCTGATGAATACAGGTGAACTCACCTGCTGCCTTTTATAGCACACCTGAGTGCTGCGTTTTCAAATTAGCACATGTGTGCTTCCAAACCTTGTGGATGTGTTTATCCAATTTGTTCATTAGTGTGATCATTGGCAATCCGGGGCTTTGTACTGACAAGAAAGTAACCTCACAATCCTTATCTGTGTCTAAGGTGTTGAAATGTGTGTAGAGTTTTACAAATCACTGTGTGTAATGTTTTGCAAAAAGAGTGAAGCAGACGTTGTGTGTAATGTTGTGCAAATCTGTGGCGGTGTTTTGCTCCTTGGAGT
>NC_133361.1:94209132-94286632 GCF_049309525.1 Garra rufa
CGTCTGATCTCGGAAGCTAAGCAGCGTCGGGCCTGGTTAGTACTTGGATTGGAGACCGCCTGGGAATACCAGGTGCTGTAAGCTTTTGCCTTTTCTTCACTATTTATATAATATGCTGGCTTTTACGGAGGCTGATCTTTAAATAGCCCACATTTTGGAGCAGCCCTCGATTATGGCCATACCGCGCTGAGAGTGCCTGACCTCGTCTGATCTCGGAAGCTAAGCAGCGTCGGGCCTTGTTAGTACTTGGATGGGAGACCGCCTGGGAATACCAGGTGCTGTAAGCTTTTGCCTTTTCTTCACTATTTATATAATATGCTGGCTTTTACGGAGGCTGATCTTTAAATAGCCCACTTTTTGGAGCAGCCCTCGCTTATGGCCATACCGCGCTGAGAGCGCCCGATCTCGTCTGATCTCGGAAGCTAAGCAGCGTCGGGCCTGTTTAGTACTTGGATGGGAGACCGCCTGGGAATACCAGGTGCTGTAAGCTTTTGCCTTTTCTTCACTATTTATATAATATGCTGGCTTTTAGAAAGACGTGTTTTACCGCTCTATTTATTACAATCATTTAAATGTATTATAGAGTTTTAAGTGTTTTACATGTTTTTTAGGCCATTTTATTACTCTTAACATTTTAAGTGTATGTGTCTTTAATAAATGGATGGTTGGCCTTTCATGTGACTAGACACATGACAGGAAGCAGGAAGTACAACTGTATAAGAGAGCAGCATGACAAACAAAGGACAGTCACCAAACTGTTGGATTGAGGAGTTGCTAATTTTAGAGCTCAACTTTCCATTCACCACCTGCAAAATTTGGATTACACTTTCTGTGGATTGTATATACACTGGTGGACACTCACATTGGACTTATCAACACACTGGGATTCTTGGACTGTTTTTAGGGTATGGACAAATGAACTGTATTCTTTTAACAGAGTTTACCTGTTTTTAGGGTATGGACAAATGAACTGTATTCTTTTAACAGAGTTGACCCTAGTTTTATCGTGTTGTTTTAAAGTCTTTTATGTGAACCTTGTAAATACACCAAATCTATTTAAACCAATTTTCTTTTATGTCTCATTCTTTTAACCACTAGTCATTTCTCACAGTTAAATCTGACACCATTTTAGTCTTGTAACTCGGCTGATAAGGCCGATTGTTACACTTTTATGGGAGACCGCCTGGGAATATCAGGTGCTGTAAGCTTTTGGCTTTTCTTCACTATTTATATAATATGCTGGCTTTTACGGAGGCTAATCTTTAAATAGCCCACTTTTTGGAGCAGCCCTCGATTATGGCCATACCGCGCTGAGAGTGCCCGACCTCGTCTGATCTCGGAAGCTAAGCAGCGTCGGGCCTGGTTAGTACTTGGATTGGAGACCGCCTGGGAATACCAGGTGCTGTAAGCTTTTGCCTTTTCTTCACTATTTATATAATATGCTGGCTTTTACGGAGGCTGATCTTTAAATAGCCCACATTTTGGAGCAGCCCTCGATTATGGCCATACCGCGCTGAGAGCGCCCGACCTCGTCTGATCTCGGAAGCTAAGCAGCGTCGGGCCTTGTTAGTACTTGGATGGGAGACCGCCTGGGAATACCAGGTGCTGTAAGCTTTTGCCTTTTCTTCACTATTTATATAATATGCTGGCTTTTACGGAGGCTGATCTTTAAATAGCCCACTTTTTGGAGCAGCCCTCGCTTATGGCCATACCGCGCTGAGAGCGCCCGATCTCGTCTGATCTCGGAAGCTAAGCAGCGTCGGGCCTGTTTAGTACTTGGATGGGAGACCGCCTGGGAATACCAGGTGCTGTAAGCTTTTGCCTTTTCTTCACTATTTATATAATATGCTGGCTTTTAGAAAGACGTGTTTTACCGCTCTATTTATTACAATCATTTAAATGTATTATAGAGTTTTAAGTGTTTTACATGTTTTTTAGGCCATTTTATTACTCTTAACATTTTAAGTGTATGTGTCTTTAATAAATGGATGGTTGGCCTTTCATGTGACTAGACACATGACAGGAAGCAGGAAGTACAACTGTATAAGAGAGCAGCATGACAAACAAAGGACAGTCACCAAACTGTTGGATTGAGGAGTTGCTAATTTTAGAGCTCAACTTTCCATTCACCACCTGCAAAATTTGGATTACACTTTCTGTGGATTGTATATACACTGGTGGACACTCACATTGGACTTATCAACACACTGGGATTCTTGGACTGTTTTTAGGGTATGGACAAATGAACTGTATTCTTTTAACAGAGTTTACCTGTTTTTAGGGTATGGACAAATGAACTGTATTCTTTTAACAGAGTTGACCCTAGTTTTATCGTGTTGTTTTAAAGTCTTTTATGTGAACCTTGTAAATACACCAAATCTATTTAAACCAATTTTCTTTTATGTCTCATTCTTTTAACCACTAGTCATCTCTCACAGTTAAATCTGACACCATTTTAGTCTTGTAACTCGGCTGATAAGGCCGATTGTTACACTTTTATGGGAGACCGCCTGGGAATATCAGGTGCTGTAAGCTTTTGGCTTTTCTTCACTATTTATATAATATGCTGGCTTTTACGGAGGCTAATCTTTAAATAGCCCACTTTTTGGAGCAGCCCTCGATTATGGCCATACCGCGCTGAGAGTGCCCGACCTCGTCTGATCTCGGAAGCTAAGCAGCGTCGGGCCTGGTTAGTACTTGGATTGGAGACCGCCTGGGAATACCAGGTGCTGTAAGCTTTTGCCTTTTCTTCACTATTTATATAATATGCTGGCTTTTACGGAGGCTGATCTTTAAATAGCCCACATTTTGGAGCAGCCCTCGATTATGGCCATACCGCGCTGAGAGCGCCCGACCTCGTCTGATCTCGGAAGCTAAGCAGCGTCGGGCCTTGTTAGTACTTGGATGGGAGACCGCCTGGGAATACCAGGTGCTGTAAGCTTTTGCCTTTTCTTCACTATTTATATAATATGCTGGCTTTTACGGAGGCTGATCTTTAAATAGCCCACTTTTTGGAGCAGCCCTCGCTTATGGCCATACCGCGCTGAGAGCGCCCGATCTCGTCTGATCTCGGAAGCTAAGCAGCGTCGGGCCTGTTTAGTACTTGGATGGGAGACCGCCTGGGAATACCAGGTGCTGTAAGCTTTTGCCTTTTCTTCACTATTTATATAATATGCTGGCTTTTAGAAAGACGTGTTTTACCGCTCTATTTATTACAATCATTTAAATGTATTATAGAGTTTTAAGTGTTTTACATGTTTTTTAGGCCATTTTATTACTCTTAACATTTTAAGTGTATGTGTCTTTAATAAATGGATGGTTGGCCTTTCATGTGACTAGACACATGACAGGAAGCAGGAAGTACAACTGTATAAGAGAGCAGCATGACAAACAAAGGACAGTCACCAAACTGTTGGATTGAGGAGTTGCTAATTTTACAGCTCAACTTTCCATTCACCACCTGCAAACTTTGGATTACACTTTCTGTGGATTGTATATACACTGGTGGACACTCACATTGGACTTATCAACACACTGGGATTCTTGGACTGTTTTTAGGGTATGGACAAATGAACTGTATTCTTTTAACAGAGTTTACCTGTTTTTAGGGTATGGACAAATGAACTGTATTCTTTTAACAGAGTTGACCTAGTTTTATCGTGTTGTTTTAAAGTCTTTTATGTGAACCTTGTAAATACACCAAATCTATTTAAACCAATTTTCTTTTATGTCTCATTCTTTTAACCACTAGTCATCTCTCACAGTTAAATCTGACAACATTTTAGTCTTGTAACTCGGCTGATAAGGCCGATTGTTACACTTTTATGGGAGACCGCCTGGGAATACCAGGTGCTGTAAGCTTTTGCCTTTTCTTCACTATTTATATAATATGCTGGCTTTTACGGAGGCTAATCTTTAAATAGCCCACTTTTTGGAGCAGCCCTCGATTATGGCCATACCGCGCTGAGAGCGCCCGACCTCGTCTGATCTCGGAAGCTAAGCAGCGTCGGGCCTGGTTAGTACTTGGATTGGAGACCGCCTGGGAATACCAGGTGCTGTAAGCTTTTGCCTTTTCTTCACTATTTATATAATATGCTGGCTTTTACGGAGGCTGATCTTTAAATAGCCCACTTTTTGGAGCAGCCCTCGCTTATGGCCATACCGCGCTGAGAGCGCCCGATCTCGTCTGATCTCGGAAGCTAAGCAGCGTCGGGCCTGGTTAGTACTTGGATGGGAGACCGCCTGGGAATACCAGGTGCTGTAAGCTTTTGCCTTTTCTTCACTATTTATATAATATGCTGGCTTTTAGAAAGACGTGTTTTACCGCTCTATTTATTACAATCATTTAAATGTATTATAGAGTTTTAAGTGTTTTACATGTTTTTTAGGCCATTTTATTACTCTTAACATTTTAAGTGTATGTGTCTTTAATAAATGGATGGTTGGCCTGTCATGTGACTAGACACATGACAGGAAGCCGGAAGTACAACTGTATAAGAGAGCAGCATGACAAACAAAGGACAGTCACCAAACTGTTGGATTGAGGAGTTGCTAATTTTAGAGCTCAACTTTCCATTCACCACCTGCAAACTTTGGATTACACTTTCTGTGGATTGTATATACACTGGTGGACACTCACATTGGACTTATCAACACACTGGGATTCTTGGACTGTTTTTAGGGTATGGACAAATGAACTGTATTCTTTTAACAGAGTTTACCTGTTTTTAGGGTATGGACAAATGAACTGTATTCTTTTAACAGAGTTGACCTAGTTTTATCGTGTTGTTTTAAAGTCTTTTATGTGAACCTTGTAAATACACCAAATCTATTTAAACCAATTTTCTTTTATGTCTCATTCTTTTAACCACTAGTCATCTCTCACAGTTAAATCTGACACCATTTTAGTCTTGTAACTCGGCTGATAAGGCCGATTGTTACACTTTTATGGGAGACCGCCTGGGAATATCAGGTGCTGTAAGCTTTTGGCTTTTCTTCACTATTTATATAATATGCTGGCTTTTACGGAGGCTAATCTTTAAATAGCCCACTTTTTGGAGCAGCCCTCGCTTATGGCCATACCGCGCTGAGAGCGCCCGATCTCGTCTGATCTCGGAAGCTAAGCAGCGTCGGGCCTGGTTAGTACTTGGATTGGAGACCGCCTGGGAATACCAGGTGCTGTAAGCTTTTGCCTTTTCTTCACTATTTATATAATATGCTGGCTTTTACGGAGGCTGATCTTTAAATAGCCCACATTTTGGAGCAGCCCTCGATTATGGCCATACCGCGCTGAGAGCGCCTGACCTCGTCTGATCTCGGAAGCTAAGCAGCGTCGGGCCTTGTTAGTACTTGGATGGGAGACCGCCTGGGAATACCAGGTGCTGTAAGCTTTTGCCTTTTCTTCACTATTTATATAATATGCTGGCTTTTACGGAGGCTGATCTTTAAATAGCCCACTTTTTGGAGCAGCCCTCGCTTATGGCCATACCGCGCTGAGAGCGCCCGATCTCGTCTGATCTCGGAAGCTAAGCAGCGTCGGGCCTGTTTAGTACTTGGATGGGAGACCGCCTGGGAATACCAGGTGCTGTAAGCCTTTGCCTTTTCTTCACTATTTATATAATATGCTGGCTTTTAGAAAGACGTGTTTTACCGCTCTATTTATTACAATCATTTAAATGTATTATAGAGTTTTAAGTGTTTTACATGTTTTTTAGGCCATTTTATTACTCTTAACATTTTAAGTGTATGTGTCTTTAATAAATGGATGGTTGGCCTTTCATGTGACTAGACACATGACAGGAAGCAGGAAGTACAACTGTATAAGAGAGCAGCATGACAAACAAAGGACAGTCACCAAACTGTTGGATTGAGGAGTTGCTAATTTTAGAGCTCAACTTTCCATTCACCACCTGCAAAATTTGGATTACACTTTCTGTGGATTGTATATACACTGGTGGACACTCACATTGGACTTATCAAAACACTGGGATTCTTGGACTGTTTTTAGGGTATGGACAAATGAACTGTATTCTTTTAACAGAGTTTACCTGTTTTTAGGGTATGGACAAATGAACTGTATTCTTTTAACAGAGTTGACCCTAGTTTTATCGTGTTGTTTTAAAGTCTTTTATGTGAACCTTGTAAATACACCAAATCTATTTAAACCAATTTTCTTTTATGTCTCATTCTTTTAACCACTAGTCATTTCTCACAGTTAAATCTGACACCATTTTAGTCTTGTAACTCGGCTGATAAGGCCGATTGTTACACTTTTATGGGAGACTGCCTGGGAATATCAGGTGCTGTAAGCTTTTGGCTTTTCTTCACTATTTATATAATATGCTGGCTTTTACGGAGGCTAATCTTTAAATAGCCCACTTTTTGGAGCAGCCCTCGATTATGGCCATACCGCGCTGAGAGTGCCCGACCTCGTCTGATCTCGGAAGCTAAGCAGCGTCGGGCCTGGTTAGTACTTGGATTGGAGACCGCCTGGGAATACCAGGTGCTGTAAGCTTTTGCCTTTTCTTCACTATTTATATAATATGCTGGCTTTTACGGAGGCTGATCTTTAAATAGCCCACATTTTGAAGCAGCCCTCGATTATGGCCATACCGCGCTGAGAGCGCCCGACCTCGTCTGATCTCGGAAGCTAAGCAGCGTCGGGCCTTGTTAGTACTTGGATGGGAGACCGCCTGGGAATACCAGGTGCTGTAAGCTTTTGCCTTTTCTTCACTATTTATATAATATGCTGGCTTTTACGGAGGCTGATCTTTAAATAGCCCACTTTTTGGAGCAGCCCTCGCTTATGGCCATACCGCGCTGAGAGCGCCCGATCTCGTCTGATCTCGGAAGCTAAGCAGCGTCGGGCCTGTTTAGTACTTGGATGGGAGACCGCCTGGGAATACCAGGTGCTGTAAGCTTTTGCCTTTTCTTCACTATTTATATAATATGCTGGCTTTTAGAAAGACGTGTTTTACCGCTCTATTTATTACAATCATTTAAATGTATTATAGAGTTTTAAGTGTTTTACATGTTTTTTAGGCCATTTTATTACTCTTAACATTTTAAGTGTATGTGTCTTTAATAAATGGATGGTTGGCCTTTCATGTGACTAGACACATGACAGGAAGCAGGAAGTACAACTGTATAAGAGAGCAGCATGACAAACAAAGGACAGTCACCAAACTGTTGGATTGAGGAGTTGCTAATTTTAGAGCTCAACTTTCCATTCACCACCTGCAAAATTTGGATTACACTTTCTGTGGATTGTATATACACTGGTGGACACTCACATTGGACTTATCAACACACTGGGATTCTTGGACTGTTTTTAGGGTATGGACAAATGAACTGTATTCTTTTAACAGAGTTTACCTGTTTTTAGGGTATGGACAAATGAACTGTATTCTTTTAACAGAGTTGACCCTAGTTTTATCGTGTTGTTTTAAAGTCTTTTATGTGAACCTTGTAAATACACCAAATCTATTTAAACCAATTTTCTTTTATGTCTCATTCTTTTAACCACTAGTCATCTCTCACAGTTAAATCTGACACCATTTTAGTCTTGTAACTCGGCTGATAAGGCCGATTGTTACACTTTTATGGGAGACCGCCTGGGAATATCAGGTGCTGTAAGCTTTTGGCTTTTCTTCACTATTTATATAATATGCTGGCTTTTACGGAGGCTAATCTTTAAATAGCCCACTTTTTGGAGCAGCCCTCGATTATGGCCATACCGCGCTGAGAGCGCCTGACCTCGTCTGATCTCGGAAGCTAAGCAGCGTCGGGCCTTGTTAGTACTTGGATGGGAGACCGCCTGGGAATACCAGGTGCTGTAAGCTTTTGCCTTTTCTTCACTATTTATATAATATGCTGGCTTTTACGGAGGCTGATCTTTAATAGCCCACTTTTTGGAGCAGCCCTCGCTTATGGCCATACCGCGCTGAGAGCGCCCGATCTCGTCTGATCTCGGAAGCTAAGCAGCGTCGGGCCTGTTTAGTACTTGGATGGGAGACCGCCTGGGAATACCAGGTGCTGTAAGCTTTTGCCTTTTCTTCACTATTTATATAATATGCTGGCTTTTAGAAAGACGTGTTTTACCGCTCTATTTATTACAATCATTTAAATGTATTATAGAGTTTTAAGTGTTTTACATGTTTTTTAGGCCATTTTATTACTCTTAACATTTTAAGTGTATGTGTCTTTAATAAATGGATGGTTGGCCTTTCATGTGACTAGACACATGACAGGAAGCAGGAAGTACAACTGTATAAGAGAGCAGCATGACAAACAAAGGACAGTCACCAAACTGTTGGATTGAGGAGTTGCTAATTTTAGAGCTCAACTTTCCATTCACCACCTGCAAAATTTGGATTACACTTTCTGTGGATTGTATATACACTGGTGGACACTCACATTGGACTTATCAACACACTGGGATTCTTGGACTGTTTTTAGGGTATGGACAAATGAACTGTATTCTTTTAACAGAGTTTACCTGTTTTTAGGGTATGGACAAATGAACTGTATTCTTTTAACAGAGTTGACCCTAGTTTTATCGTGTTGTTTTAAAGTCTTTTATGTGAACCTTGTAAATACACCAAATCTATTTAAACCAATTTTCTTTTATGTCTCATTCTTTTAACCACTAGTCATTTCTCACAGTTAAATCTGACACCATTTTAGTCTTGTAACTCGGCTGATAAGGCCGATTGTTACACTTTTATGGGAGACCGCCTGGGAATATCAGGTGCTGTAAGCTTTTGGCTTTTCTTCACTATTTATATAATATGCTGGCTTTTACGGAGGCTAATCTTTAAATAGCCCACTTTTTGGAGCAGCCCTCGATTATGGCCATACCGCGCTGAGAGTGCCCGACCTCGTCTGATCTCGGAAGCTAAGCAGCGTCGGGCCTGGTTAGTACTTGGATTGGAGACCGCCTGGGAATACCAGGTGCTGTAAGCTTTTGCCTTTTCTTCACTATTTATATAATATGCTGGCTTTTACGGAGGCTGATCTTTAAATAGCCCACATTTTGGAGCAGCCCTCGATTATGGCCATACCGCGCTGAGAGCGCCCGACCTCGTCTGATCTCGGAAGCTAAGCAGCGTCGGGCCTTGTTAGTACTTGGATGGGAGACCGCCTGGGAATACCAGGTGCTGTAAGCTTTTGCCTTTTCTTCACTATTTATATAATATGCTGGCTTTTACGGAGGCTGATCTTTAAATAGCCCACTTTTTGGAGCAGCCCTCGCTTATGGCCATACCGCGCTGAGAGCGCCCGATCTCGTCTGATCTCGGAAGCTAAGCAGCGTCGGGCCTGTTTAGTACTTGGATGGGAGACCGCCTGGGAATACCAGGTGCTGTAAGCTTTTGCCTTTTCTTCACTATTTATATAATATGCTGGCTTTTAGAAAGACGTGTTTTACCGCTCTATTTATTACAATCATTTAAATGTATTATAGAGTTTTAAGTGTTTTACATGTTTTTTAGGCCATTTTATTACTCTTAACATTTTAAGTGTATGTGTCTTTAATAAATGGATGGTTGGCCTTTCATGTGACTAGACACATGACAGGAAGCAGGAAGTACAACTGTATAAGAGAGCAGCATGACAAACAAAGGACAGTCACCAAACTGTTGGATTGAGGAGTTGCTAATTTTAGAGCTCAACTTTCCATTCACCACCTGCAAAATTTGGATTACACTTTCTGTGGATTGTATATACACTGGTGGACACTCACATTGGACTTATCAACACACTGGGATTCTTGGACTGTTTTTAGGGTATGGACAAATGAACTGTATTCTTTTAACAGAGTTTACCTGTTTTTAGGGTATGGACAAATGAACTGTATTCTTTTAACAGAGTTGACCCTAGTTTTATCGTGTTGTTTTAAAGTCTTTTATGTGAACCTTGTAAATACACCAAATCTATTTAAACCAATTTTCTTTTATGTCTCATTCTTTTAACCACTAGTCATCTCTCACAGTTAAATCTGACACCATTTTAGTCTTGTAACTCGGCTGATAAGGCCGATTGTTACACTTTTATGGGAGACCGCCTGGGAATATCAGGTGCTGTAAGCTTTTGGCTTTTCTTCACTATTTATATAATATGCTGGCTTTTACGGAGGCTAATCTTTAAATAGCCCACTTTTTGGAGCAGCCCTCGATTATGGCCATACCGCGCTGAGAGTGCCCGACCTCGTCTGATCTCGGAAGCTAAGCAGCGTCGGGCCTGGTTAGTACTTGGATTGGAGACCGCCTGGGAATACCAGGTGCTGTAAGCTTTTGCCTTTTCTTCACTATTTATATAATATGCTGGCTTTTACGGAGGCTGATCTTTAAATAGCCCACATTTTGGAGCAGCCCTCGATTATGGCCATACCGCGCTGAGAGCGCCCGACCTCGTCTGATCTCGGAAGCTAAGCAGCGTCGGGCCTTGTTAGTACTTGGATGGGAGACCGCCTGGGAATACCAGGTGCTGTAAGCTTTTGCCTTTTCTTCACTATTTATATAATATGCTGGCTTTTACGGAGGCTGATCTTTAAATAGCCCACTTTTTGGAGCAGCCCTCGCTTATGGCCATACCGCGCTGAGAGCGCCCGATCTCGTCTGATCTCGGAAGCTAAGCAGCGTCGGGCCTGTTTAGTACTTGGATGGGAGACCGCCTGGGAATACCAGGTGCTGTAAGCTTTTGCCTTTTCTTCACTATTTATATAATATGCTGGCTTTTAGAAAGACGTGTTTTACCGCTCTATTTATTACAATCATTTAAATGTATTATAGAGTTTTAAGTGTTTTACATGTTTTTTAGGCCATTTTATTACTCTTAACATTTTAAGTGTATGTGTCTTTAATAAATGGATGGTTGGCCTTTCATGTGACTAGACACATGACAGGAAGCAGGAAGTACAACTGTATAAGAGAGCAGCATGACAAACAAAGGACAGTCACCAAACTGTTGGATTGAGGAGTTGCTAATTTTACAGCTCAACTTTCCATTCACCACCTGCAAACTTTGGATTACACTTTCTGTGGATTGTATATACACTGGTGGACACTCACATTGGACTTATCAACACACTGGGATTCTTGGACTGTTTTTAGGGTATGGACAAATGAACTGTATTCTTTTAACAGAGTTTACCTGTTTTTAGGGTATGGACAAATGAACTGTATTCTTTTAACAGAGTTGACCTAGTTTTATCGTGTTGTTTTAAAGTCTTTTATGTGAACCTTGTAAATACACCAAATCTATTTAAACCAATTTTCTTTTATGTCTCATTCTTTTAACCACTAGTCATCTCTCACAGTTAAATCTGACAACATTTTAGTCTTGTAACTCGGCTGATAAGGCCGATTGTTACACTTTTATGGGAGACCGCCTGGGAATACCAGGTGCTGTAAGCTTTTGCCTTTTCTTCACTATTTATATAATATGCTGGCTTTTACGGAGGCTAATCTTTAAATAGCCCACTTTTTGGAGCAGCCCTCGATTATGGCCATACCGCGCTGAGAGCGCCCGACCTCGTCTGATCTCGGAAGCTAAGCAGCGTCGGGCCTGGTTAGTACTTGGATTGGAGACCGCCTGGGAATACCAGGTGCTGTAAGCTTTTGCCTTTTCTTCACTATTTATATAATATGCTGGCTTTTACGGAGGCTGATCTTTAAATAGCCCACTTTTTGGAGCAGCCCTCGCTTATGGCCATACCGCGCTGAGAGCGCCCGATCTCGTCTGATCTCGGAAGCTAAGCAGCGTCGGGCCTGGTTAGTACTTGGATGGGAGACCGCCTGGGAATACCAGGTGCTGTAAGCTATTGCCTTTTCTTCACTATTTATATAATATGCTGGCTTTTAGAAAGACGTGTTTTACCGCTCTATTTATTACAATCATTTAAATGTATTATAGAGTTTTAAGTGTTTTACATGTTTTTTAGGCCATTTTATTACTCTTAACATTTTAAGTGTATGTGTCTTTAATAAATGGATGGTTGGCCTGTCATGTGACTAGACACATGACAGGAAGCCGGAAGTACAACTGTATAAGAGAGCAGCATGACAAACAAAGGACAGTCACCAAACTGTTGGATTGAGGAGTTGCTAATTTTAGAGCTCAACTTTCCATTCACCACCTGCAAACTTTGGATTACACTTTCTGTGGATTGTATATACACTGGTGGACACTCACATTGGACTTATCAACACACTGGGATTCTTGGACTGTTTTTAGGGTATGGACAAATGAACTGTATTCTTTTAACAGAGTTTACCTGTTTTTAGGGTATGGACAAATGAACTGTATTCTTTTAACAGAGTTGACCTAGTTTTATCGTGTTGTTTTAAAGTCTTTTATGTGAACCTTGTAAATACACCAAATCTATTTAAACCAATTTTCTTTTATGTCTCATTCTTTTAACCACTAGTCATCTCTCACAGTTAAATCTGACACCATTTTAGTCTTGTAACTCGGCTGATAAGGCCGATTGTTACACTTTTATGGGAGACCGCCTGGGAATATCAGGTGCTGTAAGCTTTTGGCTTTTCTTCACTATTTATATAATATGCTGGCTTTTACGGAGGCTAATCTTTAAATAGCCCACTTTTTGGAGCAGCCCTCGCTTATGGCCATACCGCGCTGAGAGCGCCCGATCTCGTCTGATCTCGGAAGCTAAGCAGCGTCGGGCCTGGTTAGTACTTGGATTGGAGACCGCCTGGGAATACCAGGTGCTGTAAGCTTTTGCCTTTTCTTCACTATTTATATAATATGCTGGCTTTTACGGAGGCTGATCTTTAAATAGCCCACATTTTGGAGCAGCCCTCGATTATGGCCATACCGCGCTGAGAGCGCCTGACCTCGTCTGATCTCGGAAGCTAAGCAGCGTCGGGCCTTGTTAGTACTTGGATGGGAGACCGCCTGGGAATACCAGGTGCTGTAAGCTTTTGCCTTTTCTTCACTATTTATATAATATGCTGGCTTTTACGGAGGCTGATCTTTAAATAGCCCACTTTTTGGAGCAGCCCTCGCTTATGGCCATACCGCGCTGAGAGCGCCCGATCTCGTCTGATCTCGGAAGCTAAGCAGCGTCGGGCCTGTTTAGTACTTGGATGGGAGACCGCCTGGGAATACCAGGTGCTGTAAGCTTTTGCCTTTTCTTCACTATTTATATAATATGCTGGCTTTTAGAAAGACGTGTTTTACCGCTCTATTTATTACAATCATTTAAATGTATTATAGAGTTTTAAGTGTTTTACATGTTTTTTAGGCCATTTTATTACTCTTAACATTTTAAGTGTATGTGTCTTTAATAAATGGATGGTTGGCCTTTCATGTGACTAGACACATGACAGGAAGCAGGAAGTACAACTGTATAAGAGAGCAGCATGACAAACAAAGGACAGTCACCAAACTGTTGGATTGAGGAGTTGCTAATTTTAGAGCTCAACTTTCCATTCACCACCTGCAAAATTTGGATTACACTTTCTGTGGATTGTATATACACTGGTGGACACTCACATTGGACTTATCAACACACTGGGATTCTTGGACTGTTTTTAGGGTATGGACAAATGAACTGTATTCTTTTAACAGAGTTTACCTGTTTTTAGGGTATGGACAAATGAACTGTATTCTTTTAACAGAGTTGACCCTAGTTTTATCGTGTTGTTTTAAAGTCTTTTATGTGAACCTTGTAAATACACCAAATCTATTTAAACCAATTTTCTTTTATGTCTCATTCTTTTAACCACTAGTCATTTCTCACAGTTAAATCTGACACCATTTTAGTCTTGTAACTCGGCTGATAAGGCCGATTGTTACACTTTTATGGGAGACTGCCTGGGAATATCAGGTGCTGTAAGCTTTTGGCTTTTCTTCACTATTTATATAATATGCTGGCTTTTACGGAGGCTAATCTTTAAATAGCCCACTTTTTGGAGCAGCCCTCGATTATGGCCATACCGCGCTGAGAGTGCCCGACCTCGTCTGATCTCGGAAGCTAAGCAGCGTCGGGCCTGGTTAGTACTTGGATTGGAGACCGCCTGGGAATACCAGGTGCTGTAAGCTTTTGCCTTTTCTTCACTATTTATATAATATGCTGGCTTTTACGGAGGCTGATCTTTAAATAGCCCACATTTTGAAGCAGCCCTCGATTATGGCCATACCGCGCTGAGAGCGCCCGACCTCGTCTGATCTCGGAAGCTAAGCAGCGTCGGGCCTTGTTAGTACTTGGATGGGAGACCGCCTGGGAATACCAGGTGCTGTAAGCTTTTGCCTTTTCTTCACTATTTATATAATATGCTGGCTTTTACGGAGGCTGATCTTTAAATAGCCCACTTTTTGGAGCAGCCCTCGCTTATGGCCATACCGCGCTGAGAGCGCCCGATCTCGTCTGATCTCGGAAGCTAAGCAGCGTCGGGCCTGTTTAGTACTTGGATGGGAGACCGCCTGGGAATACCAGGTGCTGTAAGCTTTTGCCTTTTCTTCACTATTTATATAATATGCTGGCTTTTAGAAAGACGTGTTTTACCGCTCTATTTATTACAATCATTTAAATGTATTATAGAGTTTTAAGTGTTTTACATGTTTTTTAGGCCATTTTATTACTCTTAACATTTTAAGTGTATGTGTCTTTAATAAATGGATGGTTGGCCTTTCATGTGACTAGACACATGACAGGAAGCAGGAAGTACAACTGTATAAGAGAGCAGCATGACAAACAAAGGACAGTCACCAAACTGTTGGATTGAGGAGTTGCTAATTTTAGAGCTCAACTTTCCATTCACCACCTGCAAAATTTGGATTACACTTTCTGTGGATTGTATATACACTGGTGGACACTCACATTGGACTTATCAACACACTGGGATTCTTGGACTGTTTTTAGGGTATGGACAAATGAACTGTATTCTTTTAACAGAGTTTACCTGTTTTTAGGGTATGGACAAATGAACTGTATTCTTTTAACAGAGTTGACCCTAGTTTTATCGTGTTGTTTTAAAGTCTTTTATGTGAACCTTGTAAATACACCAAATCTATTTAAACCAATTTTCTTTTATGTCTCATTCTTTTAACCACTAGTCATCTCTCACAGTTAAATCTGACACCATTTTAGTCTTGTAACTCGGCTGATAAGGCCGATTGTTACACTTTTATGGGAGACCGCCTGGGAATATCAGGTGCTGTAAGCTTTTGGCTTTTCTTCACTATTTATATAATATGCTGGCTTTTACGGAGGCTAATCTTTAAATAGCCCACTTTTTGGAGCAGCCCTCGATTATGGCCATACCGCGCTGAGAGCGCCTGACCTCGTCTGATCTCGGAAGCTAAGCAGCGTCGGGCCTTGTTAGTACTTGGATGGGAGACCGCCTGGGAATACCAGGTGCTGTAAGCTTTTGCCTTTTCTTCACTATTTATATAATATGCTGGCTTTTACGGAGGCTGATCTTTAATAGCCCACTTTTTGGAGCAGCCCTCGCTTATGGCCATACCGCGCTGAGAGCGCCCGATCTCGTCTGATCTCGGAAGCTAAGCAGCGTCGGGCCTGTTTAGTACTTGGATGGGAGACCGCCTGGGAATACCAGGTGCTGTAAGCTTTTGCCTTTTCTTCACTATTTATATAATATGCTGGCTTTTAGAAAGACGTGTTTTACCGCTCTATTTATTACAATCATTTAAATGTATTATAGAGTTTTAAGTGTTTTACATGTTTTTTAGGCCATTTTATTACTCTTAACATTTTAAGTGTATGTGTCTTTAATAAATGGATGGTTGGCCTTTCATGTGACTAGACACATGACAGGAAGCAGGAAGTACAACTGTATAAGAGAGCAGCATGACAAACAAAGGACAGTCACCAAACTGTTGGATTGAGGAGTTGCTAATTTTAGAGCTCAACTTTCCATTCACCACCTGCAAAATTTGGATTACACTTTCTGTGGATTGTATATACACTGGTGGACACTCACATTGGACTTATCAACACACTGGGATTCTTGGACTGTTTTTAGGGTATGGACAAATGAACTGTATTCTTTTAACAGAGTTTACCTGTTTTTAGGGTATGGACAAATGAACTGTATTCTTTTAACAGAGTTGACCCTAGTTTTATCGTGTTGTTTTAAAGTCTTTTATGTGAACCTTGTAAATACACCAAATCTATTTAAACCAATTTTCTTTTATGTCTCATTCTTTTAACCACTAGTCATTTCTCACAGTTAAATCTGACACCATTTTAGTCTTGTAACTCGGCTGATAAGGCCGATTGTTACACTTTTATGGGAGACCGCCTGGGAATATCAGGTGCTGTAAGCTTTTGGCTTTTCTTCACTATTTATATAATATGCTGGCTTTTACGGAGGCTAATCTTTAAATAGCCCACTTTTTGGAGCAGCCCTCGATTATGGCCATACCGCGCTGAGAGTGCCCGACCTCGTCTGATCTCGGAAGCTAAGCAGCGTCGGGCCTGGTTAGTACTTGGATTGGAGACCGCCTGGGAATACCAGGTGCTGTAAGCTTTTGCCTTTTCTTCACTATTTATATAATATGCTGGCTTTTACGGAGGCTGATCTTTAAATAGCCCACATTTTGGAGCAGCCCTCGATTATGGCCATACCGCGCTGAGAGCGCCCGACCTCGTCTGATCTCGGAAGCTAAGCAGCGTCGGGCCTTGTTAGTACTTGGATGGGAGACCGCCTGGGAATACCAGGTGCTGTAAGCTTTTGCCTTTTCTTCACTATTTATATAATATGCTGGCTTTTACGGAGGCTGATCTTTAAATAGCCCACTTTTTGGAGCAGCCCTCGCTTATGGCCATACCGCGCTGAGAGCGCCCGATCTCGTCTGATCTCGGAAGCTAAGCAGCGTCGGGCCTGTTTAGTACTTGGATGGGAGACCGCCTGGGAATACCAGGTGCTGTAAGCTTTTGCCTTTTCTTCACTATTTATATAATATGCTGGCTTTTAGAAAGACGTGTTTTACCGCTCTATTTATTACAATCATTTAAATGTATTATAGAGTTTTAAGTGTTTTACATGTTTTTTAGGCCATTTTATTACTCTTAACATTTTAAGTGTATGTGTCTTTAATAAATGGATGGTTGGCCTTTCATGTGACTAGACACATGACAGGAAGCAGGAAGTACAACTGTATAAGAGAGCAGCATGACAAACAAAGGACAGTCACCAAACTGTTGGATTGAGGAGTTGCTAATTTTAGAGCTCAACTTTCCATTCACCACCTGCAAAATTTGGATTACACTTTCTGTGGATTGTATATACACTGGTGGACACTCACATTGGACTTATCAACACACTGGGATTCTTGGACTGTTTTTAGGGTATGGACAAATGAACTGTATTCTTTTAACAGAGTTTACCTGTTTTTAGGGTATGGACAAATGAACTGTATTCTTTTAACAGAGTTGACCCTAGTTTTATCGTGTTGTTTTAAAGTCTTTTATGTGAACCTTGTAAATACACCAAATCTATTTAAACCAATTTTCTTTTATGTCTCATTCTTTTAACCACTAGTCATCTCTCACAGTTAAATCTGACACCATTTTAGTCTTGTAACTCGGCTGATAAGGCCGATTGTTACACTTTTATGGGAGACCGCCTGGGAATATCAGGTGCTGTAAGCTTTTGGCTTTTCTTCACTATTTATATAATATGCTGGCTTTTACGGAGGCTAATCTTTAAATAGCCCACTTTTTGGAGCAGCCCTCGATTATGGCCATACCGCGCTGAGAGTGCCCGACCTCGTCTGATCTCGGAAGCTAAGCAGCGTCGGGCCTGGTTAGTACTTGGATTGGAGACCGCCTGGGAATACCAGGTGCTGTAAGCTTTTGCCTTTTCTTCACTATTTATATAATATGCTGGCTTTTACGGAGGCTGATCTTTAAATAGCCCACATTTTGGAGCAGCCCTCGATTATGGCCATACCGCGCTGAGAGCGCCCGACCTCGTCTGATCTCGGAAGCTAAGCAGCGTCGGGCCTTGTTAGTACTTGGATGGGAGACCGCCTGGGAATACCAGGTGCTGTAAGCTTTTGCCTTTTCTTCACTATTTATATAATATGCTGGCTTTTACGGAGGCTGATCTTTAAATAGCCCACTTTTTGGAGCAGCCCTCGCTTATGGCCATACCGCGCTGAGAGCGCCCGATCTCGTCTGATCTCGGAAGCTAAGCAGCGTCGGGCCTGTTTAGTACTTGGATGGGAGACCGCCTGGGAATACCAGGTGCTGTAAGCTTTTGCCTTTTCTTCACTATTTATATAATATGCTGGCTTTTAGAAAGACGTGTTTTACCGCTCTATTTATTACAATCATTTAAATGTATTATAGAGTTTTAAGTGTTTTACATGTTTTTTAGGCCATTTTATTACTCTTAACATTTTAAGTGTATGTGTCTTTAATAAATGGATGGTTGGCCTTTCATGTGACTAGACACATGACAGGAAGCAGGAAGTACAACTGTATAAGAGAGCAGCATGACAAACAAAGGACAGTCACCAAACTGTTGGATTGAGGAGTTGCTAATTTTACAGCTCAACTTTCCATTCACCACCTGCAAACTTTGGATTACACTTTCTGTGGATTGTATATACACTGGTGGACACTCACATTGGACTTATCAACACACTGGGATTCTTGGACTGTTTTTAGGGTATGGACAAATGAACTGTATTCTTTTAACAGAGTTTACCTGTTTTTAGGGTATGGACAAATGAACTGTATTCTTTTAACAGAGTTGACCTAGTTTTATCGTGTTGTTTTAAAGTCTTTTATGTGAACCTTGTAAATACACCAAATCTATTTAAACCAATTTTCTTTTATGTCTCATTCTTTTAACCACTAGTCATCTCTCACAGTTAAATCTGACAACATTTTAGTCTTGTAACTCGGCTGATAAGGCCGATTGTTACACTTTTATGGGAGACCGCCTGGGAATACCAGGTGCTGTAAGCTTTTGCCTTTTCTTCACTATTTATATAATATGCTGGCTTTTACGGAGGCTAATCTTTAAATAGCCCACTTTTTGGAGCAGCCCTCGATTATGGCCATACCGCGCTGAGAGCGCCCGACCTCGTCTGATCTCGGAAGCTAAGCAGCGTCGGGCCTGGTTAGTACTTGGATTGGAGACCGCCTGGGAATACCAGGTGCTGTAAGCTTTTGCCTTTTCTTCACTATTTATATAATATGCTGGCTTTTACGGAGGCTGATCTTTAAATAGCCCACTTTTTGGAGCAGCCCTCGCTTATGGCCATACCGCGCTGAGAGCGCCCGATCTCGTCTGATCTCGGAAGCTAAGCAGCGTCGGGCCTGGTTAGTACTTGGATGGGAGACCGCCTGGGAATACCAGGTGCTGTAAGCTTTTGCCTTTTCTTCACTATTTATATAATATGCTGGCTTTTAGAAAGACGTGTTTTACCGCTCTATTTATTACAATCATTTAAATGTATTATAGAGTTTTAAGTGTTTTACATGTTTTTTAGGCCATTTTATTACTCTTAACATTTTAAGTGTATGTGTCTTTAATAAATGGATGGTTGGCCTGTCATGTGACTAGACACATGACAGGAAGCCGGAAGTACAACTGTATAAGAGAGCAGCATGACAAACAAAGGACAGTCACCAAACTGTTGGATTGAGGAGTTGCTAATTTTAGAGCTCAACTTTCCATTCACCACCTGCAAACTTTGGATTACACTTTCTGTGGATTGTATATACACTGGTGGACACTCACATTGGACTTATCAACACACTGGGATTCTTGGACTGTTTTTAGGGTATGGACAAATGAACTGTATTCTTTTAACAGAGTTTACCTGTTTTTAGGGTATGGACAAATGAACTGTATTCTTTTAACAGAGTTGACCTAGTTTTATCGTGTTGTTTTAAAGTCTTTTATGTGAACCTTGTAAATACACCAAATCTATTTAAACCAATTTTCTTTTATGTCTCATTCTTTTAACCACTAGTCATCTCTCACAGTTAAATCTGACACCATTTTAGTCTTGTAACTCGGCTGATAAGGCCGATTGTTACACTTTTATGGGAGACCGCCTGGGAATATCAGGTGCTGTAAGCTTTTGGCTTTTCTTCACTATTTATATAATATGCTGGCTTTTACGGAGGCTAATCTTTAAATAGCCCACTTTTTGGAGCAGCCCTCGCTTATGGCCATACCGCGCTGAGAGCGCCCGATCTCGTCTGATCTCGGAAGCTAAGCAGCGTCGGGCCTGGTTAGTACTTGGATTGGAGACCGCCTGGGAATACCAGGTGCTGTAAGCTTTTGCCTTTTCTTCACTATTTATATAATATGCTGGCTTTTACGGAGGCTGATCTTTAAATAGCCCACATTTTGGAGCAGCCCTCGATTATGGCCATACCGCGCTGAGAGCGCCTGACCTCGTCTGATCTCGGAAGCTAAGCAGCGTCGGGCCTTGTTAGTACTTGGATGGGAGACCGCCTGGGAATACCAGGTGCTGTAAGCTTTTGCCTTTTCTTCACTATTTATATAATATGCTGGCTTTTACGGAGGCTGATCTTTAAATAGCCCACTTTTTGGAGCAGCCCTCGCTTATGGCCATACCGCGCTGAGAGCGCCCGATCTCGTCTGATCTCGGAAGCTAAGCAGCGTCGGGCCTGTTTAGTACTTGGATGGGAGACCGCCTGGGAATACCAGGTGCTGTAAGCTTTTGCCTTTTCTTCACTATTTATATAATATGCTGGCTTTTAGAAAGACGTGTTTTACCGCTCTATTTATTACAATCATTTAAATGTATTATAGAGTTTTAAGTGTTTTACATGTTTTTTAGGCCATTTTATTACTCTTAACATTTTAAGTGTATGTGTCTTTAATAAATGGATGGTTGGCCTTTCATGTGACTAGACACATGACAGGAAGCAGGAAGTACAACTGTATAAGAGAGCAGCATGACAAACAAAGGACAGTCACCAAACTGTTGGATTGAGGAGTTGCTAATTTTAGAGCTCAACTTTCCATTCACCACCTGCAAAATTTGGATTACACTTTCTGTGGATTGTATATACACTGGTGGACACTCACATTGGACTTATCAACACACTGGGATTCTTGGACTGTTTTTAGGGTATGGACAAATGAACTGTATTCTTTTAACAGAGTTTACCTGTTTTTAGGGTATGGACAAATGAACTGTATTCTTTTAACAGAGTTGACCCTAGTTTTATCGTGTTGTTTTAAAGTCTTTTATGTGAACCTTGTAAATACACCAAATCTATTTAAACCAATTTTCTTTTATGTCTCATTCTTTTAACCACTAGTCATTTCTCACAGTTAAATCTGACACCATTTTAGTCTTGTAACTCGGCTGATAAGGCCGATTGTTACACTTTTATGGGAGACCGCCTGGGAATATCAGGTGCTGTAAGCTTTTGGCTTTTCTTCACTATTTATATAATATGCTGGCTTTTACGGAGGCTAATCTTTAAATAGCCCACTTTTTGGAGCAGCCCTCGATTATGGCCATACCGCGCTGAGAGTGCCCGACCTCGTCTGATCTCGGAAGCTAAGCAGCGTCGGGCCTGGTTAGTACTTGGATTGGAGACCGCCTGGGAATACCAGGTGCTGTAAGCTTTTGCCTTTTCTTCACTATTTATATAATATGCTGGCTTTTACGGAGGCTGATCTTTAAATAGCCCACATTTTGGAGCAGCCCTCGATTATGGCCATACCGCGCTGAGAGCGCCCGACCTCGTCTGATCTCGGAAGCTAAGCAGCGTCGGGCCTTGTTAGTACTTGGATGGGAGACCGCCTGGGAATACCAGGTGCTGTAAGCTTTTGCCTTTTCTTCACTATTTATATAATATGCTGGCTTTTACGGAGGCTGATCTTTAAATAGCCCACTTTTTGGAGCAGCCCTCGCTTATGGCCATACCGCGCTGAGAGCGCCCGATCTCGTCTGATCTCGGAAGCTAAGCATCGTCGGGCCTGTTTAGTACTTGGATGGGAGACCGCCTGGGAATACCAGGTGCTGTAAGCTTTTGCCTTTTCTTCACTATTTATATAATATGCTGGCTTTTAGAAAGACGTGTTTTACCGCTCTATTTATTACAATCATTTAAATGTATTATAGAGTTTTAAGTGTTTTACATGTTTTTTAGGCCATTTTATTACTCTTAACATTTTAAGTGTATGTGTCTTTAATAAATGGATGGTTGGCCTTTCATGTGACTAGACACATGACAGGAAGCAGGAAGTACAACTGTATAAGAGAGCAGCATGACAAACAAAGGACAGTCACCAAACTGTTGGATTGAGGAGTTGCTAATTTTAGAGCTCAACTTTCCATTCACCACCTGCAAAATTTGGATTACACTTTCTGTGGATTGTATATACACTGGTGGACACTCACATTGGACTTATCAACACACTGGGATTCTTGGACTGTTTTTAGGGTATGGACAAATGAACTGTATTCTTTTAACAGAGTTTACCTGTTTTTAGGGTATGGACAAATGAACTGTATTCTTTTAACAGAGTTGACCCTAGTTTTATCGTGTTGTTTTAAAGTCTTTTATGTGAACCTTGTAAATACACCAAATCTATTTAAACCAATTTTCTTTTATGTCTCATTCTTTTAACCACTAGTCATCTCTCACAGTTAAATCTGACACCATTTTAGTCTTGTAACTCGGCTGATAAGGCCGATTGTTACACTTTTATGGGAGACCGCCTGGGAATATCAGGTGCTGTAAGCTTTTGGCTTTTCTTCACTATTTATATAATATGCTGGCTTTTACGGAGGCTAATCTTTAAATAGCCCACTTTTTGGAGCAGCCCTCGATTATGGCCATACCGCGCTGAGAGCGCCTGACCTCGTCTGATCTCGGAAGCTAAGCAGCGTCGGGCCTTGTTAGTACTTGGATGGGAGACCGCCTGGGAATACCAGGTGCTGTAAGCTTTTGCCTTTTCTTCACTATTTATATAATATGCTGGCTTTTACGGAGGCTGATCTTTAAATAGCCCACTTTTTGGAGCAGCCCTCGCTTATGGCCATACCGCGCTGAGAGCGCCCGATCTCGTCTGATCTCGGAAGCTAAGCAGCGTCGGGCCTGTTTAGTACTTGGATGGGAGACCGCCTGGGAATACCAGGTGCTGTAAGCTTTTGCCTTTTCTTCACTATTTATATAATATGCTGGCTTTTAGAAAGACGTGTTTTACCGCTCTATTTATTACAATCATTTAAATGTATTATAGAGTTTTAAGTGTTTTACATGTTTTTTAGGCCATTTTATTACTCTTAACATTTTAAGTGTATGTGTCTTTAATAAATGGATGGTTGGCCTTTCATGTGACTAGACACATGACAGGAAGCAGGAAGTACAACTGTATAAGAGAGCAGCATGACAAACAAAGGACAGTCACCAAACTGTTGGATTGAGGAGTTGCTAATTTTAGAGCTCAACTTTCCATTCACCACCTGCAAAATTTGGATTACACTTTCTGTGGATTGTATATACACTGGTGGACACTCACATTGGACTTATCAACACACTGGGATTCTTGGACTGTTTTTAGGGTATGGACAAATGAACTGTATTCTTTTAACAGAGTTTACCTGTTTTTAGGGTATGGACAAATGAACTGTATTCTTTTAACAGAGTTGACCCTAGTTTTATCGTGTTGTTTTAAAGTCTTTTATGTGAACCTTGTAAATACACCAAATCTATTTAAACCAATTTTCTTTTATGTCTCATTCTTTTAACCACTAGTCATTTCTCACAGTTAAATCTGACACCATTTTAGTCTTGTAACTCGGCTGATAAGGCCGATTGTTACACTTTTATGGGAGACCGCCTGGGAATATCAGGTGCTGTAAGCTTTTGGCTTTTCTTCACTATTTATATAATATGCTGGCTTTTACGGAGGCTAATCTTTAAATAGCCCACTTTTTGGAGCAGCCCTCGATTATGGCCATACCGCGCTGAGAGTGCCCGACCTCGTCTGATCTCGGAAGCTAAGCAGCGTCGGGCCTGGTTAGTACTTGGATTGGAGACCGCCTGGGAATACCAGGTGCTGTAAGCTTTTGCCTTTTCTTCACTATTTATATAATATGCTGGCTTTTACGGAGGCTGATCTTTAAATAGCCCACATTTTGGAGCAGCCCTCGATTATGGCCATACCGCGCTGAGAGCGCCCGACCTCGTCTGATCTCGGAAGCTAAGCAGCGTCGGGCCTTGTTAGTACTTGGATGGGAGACCGCCTGGGAATACCAGGTGCTGTAAGCTTTTGCCTTTTCTTCACTATTTATATAATATGCTGGCTTTTACGGAGGCTGATCTTTAAATAGCCCACTTTTTGGAGCAGCCCTCGCTTATGGCCATACCGCGCTGAGAGCGCCTGATCTCGTCTGATCTCGGAAGCTAAGCAGCGTCGGGCCTGTTTAGTACTTGGATGGGAGACCGCCTGGGAATACCAGGTGCTGTAAGCTTTTGCCTTTTCTTCACTATTTATATAATATGCTGGCTTTTAGAAAGACGTGTTTTACCGCTCTATTTATTACAATCATTTAAATGTATTATAGAGTTTTAAGTGTTTTACATGTTTTTTAGGCCATTTTATTACTCTTAACATTTTAAGTGTATGTGTCTTTAATAAATGGATGGTTGGCCTTTCATGTGACTAGACACATGACAGGAAGCAGGAAGTACAACTGTATAAGAGAGCAGCATGACAAACAAAGGACAGTCACCAAACTGTTGGATTGAGGAGTTGCTAATTTTAGAGCTCAACTTTCCATTCACCACCTGCAAAATTTGGATTACACTTTCTGTGGATTGTATATACACTGGTGGACACTCACATTGGACTTATCAACACACTGGGATTCTTGGACTGTTTTTAGGGTATGGACAAATGAACTGTATTCTTTTAACAGAGTTTACCTGTTTTTAGGGTATGGACAAATGAACTGTATTCTTTTAACAGAGTTGACCCTAGTTTTATCGTGTTGTTTTAAAGTCTTTTATGTGAACCTTGTAAATACACCAAATCTATTTAAACCAATTTTCTTTTATGTCTCATTCTTTTAACCACTAGTCATCTCTCACAGTTAAATCTGACACCATTTTAGTCTTGTAACTCGGCTGATAAGGCCGATTGTTACACTTTTATGGGAGACCGCCTGGGAATATCAGGTGCTGTAAGCTTTTGGCTTTTCTTCACTATTTATATAATATGCTGGCTTTTACGGAGGCTAATCTTTAAATAGCCCACTTTTTGGAGCAGCCCTCGATTATGGCCATACCGCGCTGAGAGTGCCCGACCTCGTCTGATCTCGGAAGCTAAGCAGCGTCGGGCCTGGTTAGTACTTGGATTGGAGACCGCCTGGGAATACCAGGTGCTGTAAGCTTTTGCCTTTTCTTCACTATTTATATAATATGCTGGCTTTTACGGAGGCTGATCTTTAAATAGCCCACATTTTGGAGCAGCCCTCGATTATGGCCATACCGCGCTGAGAGCGCCCGACCTCGTCTGATCTCGGAAGCTAAGCAGCGTCGGGCCTTGTTAGTACTTGGATGGGAGACCGCCTGGGAATACCAGGTGCTGTAAGCTTTTGCCTTTTCTTCACTATTTATATAATATGCTGGCTTTTACGGAGGCTGATCTTTAAATAGCCCACTTTTTGGAGCAGCCCTCGCTTATGGCCATACCGCGCTGAGAGCGCCCGATCTCGTCTGATCTCGGAAGCTAAGCAGCGTCGGGCCTGTTTAGTACTTGGATGGGAGACCGCCTGGGAATACCAGGTGCTGTAAGCTTTTGCCTTTTCTTCACTATTTATATAATATGCTGGCTTTTAGAAAGACGTGTTTTACCGCTCTATTTATTACAATCATTTAAATGTATTATAGAGTTTTAAGTGTTTTACATGTTTTTTAGGCCATTTTATTACTCTTAACATTTTAAGTGTATGTGTCTTTAATAAATGGATGGTTGGCCTTTCATGTGACTAGACACATGACAGGAAGCAGGAAGTACAACTGTATAAGAGAGCAGCATGACAAACAAAGGACAGTCACCAAACTGTTGGATTGAGGAGTTGCTAATTTTACAGCTCAACTTTCCATTCACCACCTGCAAACTTTGGATTACACTTTCTGTGGATTGTATATACACTGGTGGACACTCACATTGGACTTATCAACACACTGGGATTCTTGGACTGTTTTTAGGGTATGGACAAATGAACTGTATTCTTTTAACAGAGTTTACCTGTTTTTAGGGTATGGACAAATGAACTGTATTCTTTTAACAGAGTTGACCTAGTTTTATCGTGTTGTTTTAAAGTCTTTTATGTGAACCTTGTAAATACACCAAATCTATTTAAACCAATTTTCTTTTATGTCTCATTCTTTTAACCACTAGTCATCTCTCACAGTTAAATCTGACAACATTTTAGTCTTGTAACTCGGCTGATAAGGCCGATTGTTACACTTTTATGGGAGACCGCCTGGGAATACCAGGTGCTGTAAGCTTTTGCCTTTTCTTCACTATTTATATAATATGCTGGCTTTTACGGAGGCTAATCTTTAAATAGCCCACTTTTTGGAGCAGCCCTCGATTATGGCCATACCGCGCTGAGAGCGCCCGACCTCGTCTGATCTCGGAAGCTAAGCAGCGTCGGGCCTGGTTAGTACTTGGATTGGAGACCGCCTGGGAATACCAGGTGCTGTAAGCTTTTGCCTTTTCTTCACTATTTATATAATATGCTGGCTTTTACGGAGGCTGATCTTTAAATAGCCCACTTTTTGGAGCAGCCCTCGCTTATGGCCATACCGCGCTGAGAGCGCCCGATCTCGTCTGATCTCGGAAGCTAAGCAGCGTCGGGCCTGGTTAGTACTTGGATGGGAGACCGCCTGGGAATACCAGGTGCTGTAAGCTTTTGCCTTTTCTTCACTATTTATATAATATGCTGGCTTTTAGAAAGACGTGTTTTACCGCTCTATTTATTACAATCATTTAAATGTATTATAGAGTTTTAAGTGTTTTACATGTTTTTAGGCCATTTTATTACTCTTAACATTTTAAGTGTATGTGTCTTTAACCCTCATGTACTGTTCGATTTCAGTTACTTCCTGTACGGTCTGGGTCAAATTGACCCTAACTGGATTCAATACAATTTGCCAAAAATCACACTATGAAAACAACAAAGACTCAGGTACTAACAGTAAACTTTTTTATATGAATACTCATCAAATGGAACATATGATGTATGAATATGTTTCCAAAACATTTTTATTTCTTTTTTTTTTTTTTTACAGTTTTGTTTTGACAAATTTTGAAAATACAAAGTATGCTGACTTTTTTTGCTGGTTTGTTTTAACTTGTTTTTGTTGTTTTGCATTTGCTGCTCAAAACATCAGAACTGAACAATTTAATATTGCTGTATAATGAAAAAAACGTTCACTTTTTGCCTAAGTTGGGTCATTTTTTGTTCTGTAGACTAAATTAATAAATTCAAGGAATTACTCAAGACAAGATGAGCACACAGCAAGTGCATGCTTTCTGCATACAAATTTCTTGCACTTCACACACATGGTTCTGGTTTTGCTGTCACGTTTGGATGGGCACACATCACATCTCTTCCTTTTTTTCCCAACATCTCTGCTCACTTCTTCGTTTTCTGTGGAACTGACTCTGGATCCACCAGCTTGCACTGACTCAACAAAAGCTGAAGCCGCTGGAGATCGAGGTGGACAGGTGCGTCTCTGGATCTCAGGCGTGATGAGAGCTCTTCCCAGCTCTTCCACTTCCAACGTTTGAATGCTGACACGTCCAGGATGTTGTAGAAGATGACCAAAGGCCAACGGACAGTCTTGCGCTGACAGCTGAAGGAGGATTGAACTCTGTCCAAGTTGTCGACTCCACCTTTGGCTTCAGGCCCAGTTACATACTCCTTCAGCTGTCAGCGCAAGACTGTCCGTTGGCCTTTGGTCGTCTTCTACAACATCCTGGACGTGTCAGCATACAAACGTCGGGTGTTCCTGGAAGAGCTGGGAAGAGCTCTCATCACGCCTGAGATCCAGAGACGCACCTGTCCACCTCGATCTCCAGCGGCTTCAGCTTTTGTTGAGTCAGTGCAAGCAGGTGGATCCAGAGTCAGTTCCACAGAAAACGAAAAAGTGAGCAGAGATGTTGGGAAAAAAAGGAAGAGATGTGATGTGTGCCCACCCAAACGTGACAGCAAAACCAGAACCATGTGTGTGAAGTGCAAGAAATTTGTATGCAGAAAGCATGCACTTGCTGTGTGCTCATCTTGTCTTGAGTAATTCCTTGAATTTATGAATTTAGTCTACAGAACAAAAAATGACCCAACTTAGGCAAAAAGTGAATGATGCTCACAGAGGAGCGTGAAACAAGACATAACAAAAACAAACAAAGAAATGTTTTGTTTTTTATACTATCTGTCTGACTTTTTTTTTTTTTTACATTTGTCTTTCTGCAATTTACACTTAATTCTAAATACTGTGATTTAACTTTAAGTGTGTTTGGTTAGGGTTAGAGCTGAAATTAGTAAAACACTTGGACTGGAGTTGAAGAGCAAATGTTATTTTGTGTCTGTACAGGTGCTTTTGAATAGCTGGCTATGTGGGTCAAAATGACCCACAAACATTACGAACGTATAGGCTTGTCTGTATGTACATTTAACAACACATTAGCGTGTTGAAACTTTGCATGCATGTTCATGACCCCAAATGAGAAAAACCCACAAAATATCAAGAAAAACAACATAGTTTTAATAGCATTTCAGATAGATTGCAAAAATAAATGAGAGCTCATTTTTACCATCTGTAGCTGACAAAATATTTTTTCTGTATTGAAATAAGTGGGGGAAATCCCTTTTTTTGGCTTCCTAGGCTAGTAAAAAACTAAAATAACAAAATATAACCAAGAAATGTTACTATTTTGGGTCTGTAGAGTTGCCTTAGAGCATTAAAATAGGTGGGTCAAATTGACCCGGGAACAGTACGAACGTAACATTTTTTTTTTTAGACATGCCAAAACACATCGGCATGTTGAAACTTTGCATGCATGTTCATGACCCTAAATGCGAAAAACACTCAAAATATCAAGAAAAACAACATAGTTTTAATGGTATTTCAGACAGATTGCAAAAATAAATGAGAGCTAATTTTTACCATCTGTGGCTGACAAAATATTTTTCTGTATTGAAATAAGTGGGGGAAATCTCCTTGTTTTGGCTTCTTAGGCTAGTAAAAAACTAAAATAACAAAATATAACCAATAAATACTACTTTTTTGGGTCTGTAGAGTTGCGCTAGAACATTAAAATAGGTGGGTCAAATTGACCCGGGAACAGTACGAACGTAACAAAAATTTTTTTAGACATGCCAAAACACATCGGCATGTTGAAACTTTGCATGCATGTTCATGACCCTAAATGAGAAAAACACACAAAATATCAAGAAAAACAAGATAGTTTTAATCGTATTTTAGATAAGTTGCAAATATAAATGATAGCTCATTTTTACCATTTGTAGCTGACAAAATATATTTCTGCATTGAAATAAGTGGGAAAATCAGATTTTTTGGCTTCATAGGCTAGTAAAAAACTAAAATAACAAAATATAACCAAGAAATTGTACAATTTTGGGTCGGTAGGGTTGCCCTAGAACATTAAAATAGGCGGGTCAAATTGACCCGGGAACAGTACGAACGTAACATTTTTTTTTTTAGACATGCCAAAAAACATCATTGTGTTGAAACTTTGCATGCATGTTCATGACACTAAATGAGGAAAAGTCACCTAAATTTAAAAAGAAAAACCTAGGTTAACTAGTATATCTGACAACTCAAAAATCAAAACGGGTCAAATTGACCCGGAACAGTACATGAGGGTTAATAAATGGATGGTTGGCCTGTCATGTGACTAGACACATGACAGGAAGCCGGAAGTACAACTGTATAAGAGAGCAGCATGACAAACAAAGGACAGTCACCAAACTGTTGGATTGAGGAGTTGCTAATTTTAGAGCTCAACTTTCCATTCACCACCTGCAAACTTTGGATTACACTTTCTGTGGATTGTATATACACTGGTGGACACTCACATTGGACTTATCAACACACTGGGATTCTTGGACTGTTTTTAGGGTATGGACAAATGAACTGTATTCTTTTAACAGAGTTTACCTGTTTTTAGGGTATGGACAAATGAACTGTATTCTTTTAACAGAGTTGACCTAGTTTTATCGTGTTGTTTTAAAGTCTTTTATGTGAACCTTGTAAATACACCAAATCTATTTAAACCAATTTTCTTTTATGTCTCATTCTTTTAACCACTAGTCATCTCTCACAGTTAAATCTGACACCATTTTAGTCTTGTAACTCGGCTGATAAGGCCGATTGTTACACTTTTATGGGAGACCGCCTGGGAATATCAGGTGCTGTAAGCTTTTGGCTTTTCTTCACTATTTATATAATATGCTGGCTTTTACGGAGGCTAATCTTTAAATAGCCCACTTTTTGGAGCAGCCCTCGCTTATGGCCATACCGCGCTGAGAGCGCCCGATCTCGTCTGATCTCGGAAGCTAAGCAGCGTCGGGCCTGGTTAGTACTTGGATTGGAGACCGCCTGGGAATACCAGGTGCTGTAAGCTTTTGCCTTTTCTTCACTATTTATATAATATGCTGGCTTTTACGGAGGCTGATCTTTAAATAGCCCACATTTTGGAGCAGCCCTCGATTATGGCCATACCGCGCTGAGAGCGCCTGACCTCGTCTGATCTCGGAAGCTAAGCAGCGTCGGGCCTTGTTAGTACTTGGATGGGAGACCGCCTGGGAATACCAGGTGCTGTAAGCTTTTGCCTTTTCTTCACTATTTATATAATATGCTGGCTTTTACTGAGGCTGATCTTTAAATAGCCCACTTTTTGGAGCAGTCCTCGCTTATGGCCATACCGCGCTGAGAGCGCCCGATCTCGTCAGATCTCGGAAGCTAAGCAGCGTCGGGCCTGGTTAGTACTTGGATGGGAGACCGCCTGGGAATACCAGGTGCTGTAAGCTTTTGCCTTTTCTTCACTATTTATATAATATGCTGGCTTTTAGAAAGACGTGTTTTACCGCTCTATTTATTACAATCATTTAAATGTATTATAGAGTTTTAAGTGTTTTACATGTTTTTTAGGCCATTTTATTACTCTTAACATTTTAAGTGTATGTGTCTTTAATAAATGGATGGTTGGCCTGTCATGTGACTAGACACATGACAGGAAGCCGGAAGTACAACTGTATAAGAGAGCAGCATGACAAACAAAGGACAGTCACCAAACTGTTGGATTGAGGAGTTGCTAATTTTAGAGCTCAACTTTCCATTCACCACCTGCAAACTTTGGATTACACTTTCTGTGGATTGTATATACACTGGTGGACACTCACATTGGACTTATCAACACACTGGGATTCTTGGACTGTTTTTAGGGTATGGACAAATGAACTGTATTCTTTTAACAGAGTTTACCTGTTTTTAGGGTATGGACAAATGAACTGTATTCTTTTAACAGAGTTGACCTAGTTTTATCGTGTTGTTTTAAAGTCTTTTATGTGAACCTTGTAAATACACCAAATCTATTTAAACCAATTTTCTTTTATGTCTCATTCTTTTAACCACTAGTCATCTCTCACAGTTAAATCTGACCCCATTTTAGTCTTGTAACTCGGCTGATAAGGCCGATTGTTACACTTTTATGGGAGACCGCCTGGGAATACCAGGTGCTGTAAGCTTTTGCCTTTTCTTCACTATTTATATAATATGCTGGCTTTTACGGAGGCTGATCTTTAAATAGCCCACTTTTTGGAGCAGCCCTCGCTTATGGCCATACCGCGCTGAGAGCGCCCGATCTCGTCTGATCTCGGAAGCTAAGCAGCGTCGGGCCTGGTTAGTACTTGGATGGGAGACCACCTTGGAATACCAGGTGCTGTAAGCTTTTGCCTTTTCTTCACTATTTATATAATATGCTGGCTTTTACTGAGGCTGATCTTTAAATAGCCCACTTTTTGGAGCAGACCTCGCTTATGGCCATACCGCGCTGAGAGCGCCCGATCTCGTCAGATCTCGGAAGCTAAGCAGCGTCGGGCCTGGTTAGTACTTGGATGGGAGACCGCCTGGGAATACCAGGTGCTGTAAGCTTTTGCCTTTTCTTCACTATTTATATAATATGCTGGCTTTTAGAAAGACGTGTTTTACCGCTCTATTTATTACAATCATTTAAATGTATTATAGAGTTTTAAGTGTTTTACATGTTTTTTAGGCCATTTTATTACTCTTAACATTTTAAGTGTATGTGTCTTTAATAAATGGATGGTTGGCCTGTCATGTGACTAGACACATGACAGGAAGCCGGAAGTACAACTGTATAAGAGAGCAGCATGACAAACAAAGGACAGTCACCAAACTGTTGGATTGAGGAGTTGCTAATTTTAGAGCTCAACTTTCCATTCACCACCTGCAAACTTTGGATTACACTTTCTGTGGATTGTATATACACTGGTGGACACTCACATTGGACTTATCAACACACTGGGATTCTTGGACTGTTTTTAGGGTATGGACAAATGAACTGTATTCTTTTAACAGAGTTTACCTGTTTTTAGGGTATGGACAAATGAACTGTATTCTTTTAACAGAGTTGACCTAGTTTTATCGTGTTGTTTTAAAGTCTTTTATGTGAACCTTGTAAATACACCAAATCTATTTAAACCAATCTTCTTTTATGTCTCATTCTTTTAACCACTAGTCATCTCTCACAGTTAAATCTGACCCCATTTTAGTCTTGTAACTCGGCTGATAAGGCCGATTGTTACACTTTTATGGGAGACCGCCTGGGAATACCAGGTGCTGTAAGCTTTTGCCTTTTCTTCACTATTTATATAATATGCTGGCTTTTACGGAGGCTGATCTTTAAATAGCCCACTTTTTGGAGCAGCCCTCGCTTATGGCCATACCGCGCTGAGAGCGCCCGATCTCGTCTGATCTCGGAAGCTAAGCAGCGTCGGGCCTGGTTAGTACTTGGATTGGAGACTGCCTGGGAATACAAGGTGCTGTAAGCTTTTGCCTTTTCTTCACTATTTATATAATATGCTGGCTTTTAGAAAGACGTGTTTTACCGCTCTATTTATTACAATCATTTAAATGTATTATAGAGTTTTAAGTGTTTTACATGTTTTTTAGGCCATTTTATTACTCTTAACATTTTAAGTGTATGTGTCTTTAATAAATGGATGGTTGGCCTGTCATGTGACTAGACACATGACAGGAAGCAGGAAGTACAACTGTATAAGAGAGCAGCATGACAAACAAAGGACAGTCACCAAACTGTTGGATTGAGGAGTTGCTAATTTTAGAGCTCAACTTTCCATTCACCACCTGCAAACTTTGGATTACACTTTCTGTGGATTGTATATACACTGGTGGACACTCACATTGGACTTATCAACACACTGGGATTCTTGGACTGTTTTTAGGGTATGGACAAATGAACTGTATTCTTTTACAGTTTTTTGCAATTGTTTACACACAATTTTGAAAACCGGGTTCTTTTTTTCAAAATATAATCACAATTATCCAAACACCACACTCAATTTGCAGAATTCCTAGATTGTTTGCAAAATGACACACTTCAGTCAAAACATACACATTTCAGTCAAAACATATACACATATTTGTGAAAATGCTATTAGTTTTCATTTAACCAACACAGTCCTGAATGATCAGACACTATTGCAGACAGTTTCACACTGCTGTGATAAATAAAAAACACATTTGTAAAAAAAAAAAACTAATTTTAGGAAATAGCATGTGCTAGATTTTTGGGCAGACATTGTTATGTAAGGGATCATTTCGATGACAAAACAAAATAGTAACAAACAACATTCTTCATAATTAGTTTGAGATAGAGGGAGAATGTACACAAATAGGCCTACTATAAACTTACCAAGCACTGCACAACACTGATGCGGCAGACTGAATATTTCAAGTATTTATTTAAATTCAAGAAATACAGTATTTCTTACCATAATCAGATACAGTAATCAACCAACAATGAAATCAATGAAACAAATAAAATCTGTAGACAAATAAAAATTACTGCATGAAGTACATACAGTTTGACTCTAGAAAAAAAAGCAACACAACTACTGTAACTATTCCTTATCTCTCTGTCTGGCTGGATCAGGCCATAAGATTTCATCCACATAATTTCTGATGAATACAGGTGAACTCACCTGCTGCCTTTTATAGCACACCTGAGTGCTGCGTTTTCAAATTAGCACATGTGTGCTTCCAAACCTTGTGGATGTGTTTATCCAATTTGTTCATTAGTGTGATCATTGGCAATCCGGGGCTTTGTACTGACAAGAAAGTAACCTCACAATCCTTATCTGTGTCTAAGGTGTTGAAATGTGTGTAGAGTTTTACAAATCACTGTGTGTAATGTTTTGCAAAAAGAGTGAAGCAGACGTTGTGTGTAATGTTGTGCAAATCTGTGGCGGTGTTTTGCTCCTTGGAGTAGAATTTTGCAAATTGTGTGGAAATGTTTATTTTAGAGTGTAAACAATCGTAAAAAACTGTAACAGAGTTTACCTGTTTTTAGGGTATGGACAAATGAACTGTATTCTTTTAACAGAGTTGACCCTAGTTTTATCGTGTTGTTTTAAAGTCTTTTATGTGAACCTTGTAAATACACCAAATCTATTTAAACCAATTTTCTTTTATGTCTCATTCTTTTAACCACTAGTCATCTCTCACAGTTAAATCTGACCCCATTTTAGTCTTGTAACTCGGCTGATAAGGCCGATTGTTACACTTTTATGGGAGACCGCCTGGGAATACCAGGTGCTGTAAGCTTTTGCCTTTTCTTCACTATTTATATAATATGCTGGCTTTTACGGAGGCTGATCTTTAAATAGCCCACTTTTTGGAGCAGCCCTCGCTTATGGCCATACCGCGCTGAGAGCGCCCGATCTCGTCTGATCTCGGAAGCTAAGCAGCGTCGGGCCTGTTTAGTACTTGGATGGGAGACCGCCTGGGAATACCAGGTGCTGTAAGCTTTTGCTTTTTCTTCACTATTTATATAATATGCTGGCTTTTAGAAAGACGTGTTTTACCGCTCTATTTATTACAATCATTTAAATGTATTATAGAGTTTTAAGTGTTTTACATGTTTTTTAGGCCATTTTATTACTCTTAACATTTTAAGTGTATGTGTCTTTAATAAATGGATGGTTGGCCTTTCATGTGACTAGACACATGACAGGAAGCAGGAAGTACAACTGTATAAGAGAGCAGCATGACAAACAAAGGACAGTCACCAAACTGTTGGATTGAGGAGTTGCTAATTTTAGAGCTCAACTTTCCATTCACCACCTGCAAAATTTGGATTACACTTTCTGTGGATTGTATATACACTGGTGGACACTCACATTGGACTTATCAACACACTGGGATTCTTGGACTGTTTTTAGGGTATGGACAAATGAACTGTATTCTTTTAACAGAGTTTACCTGTTTTTAGGGTATGGACAAATGAACTGTATTCTTTTAACAGAGTTGACCCTAGTTTTATCGTGTTGTTTTAAAGTCTTTTATGTGAACCTTGTAAATACACCAAATCTATTTAAACCAATTTTCTTTTATGTCTCATTCTTTTAACCACTAGTCATCTCTCACAGTTAAATCTGACAACATTTTAGTCTTGTAACTCGGCTGATAAGGCCGATTGTTACACTTTTATGGGAGACCGCCTGGGAATACCAGGTGCTGTAAGCTTTTGCCTTTTCTTCACTATTTATATAATATGCTGGCTTTTACGGAGGCTAATCTTTAAATAGCCCACTTTTTGGAGCAGCCCTCGATTATGGCCATACCGCGCTGAGAGCGCCCGACCTCGTCTGATCTCGGAAGCTAAGCAGCGTCGGGCCTGGTTAGTACTTGGATTGGAGACCGCCTGGGAATACCAGGTGCTGTAAGCTTTTGCCTTTTCTTCACTATTTATATAATATGCTGGCTTTTACGGAGGCTGATCTTTAAATAGCCCACTTTTTGGAGCAGCCCTCGCTTATGGCCATACCGCGCTGAGAGCGCCCGATCTCGTCTGATCTCGGAAGCTAAGCAGCGTCGGGCCTGGTTAGTACTTGGATGGGAGACCGCCTGGGAATACCAGGTGCTGTAAGCTTTTGCCTTTTCTTCACTATTTATATAATATGCTGGCTTTTAGAAAGACGTGTTTTACCGCTCTATTTATTACAATCATTTAAATGTATTATAGAGTTTTAAGTGTTTTACATGTTTTTTAGGCCATTTTATTACTCTTAACATTTTAAGTGTATGTGTCTTTAATAAATGGATGGTTGGCCAGTCATGTGACTAGACACATGACAGGAAGCCGGAAGTACAACTGTATAAGAGAGCAGCATGACAAACAAAGGACAGTCACCAAACTGTTGGATTGAGGAGTTGCTAATTTTAGAGCTCAACTTTCCATTCACCACCTGCAAACTTTGGATTACACTTTCTGTGGATTGTATATACACTGGTGGACACTCACATTGGACTTATCAACACACTGGGATTCTTGGACTGTTTTTAGGGTATGGACAAATGAACTGTATTCTTTTAACAGAGTTTACCTGTTTTTAGGGTATGGACAAATGAACTGTATTCTTTTAACAGAGTTGACCTAGTTTTATCGTGTTGTTTTAAAGTCTTTTATGTGAACCTTGTAAATACACCAAATCTATTTAAACCAATTTTCTTTTATGTCTCATTCTTTTAACCACTAGTCATCTCTCACAGTTAAATCTGACCCCATTTTAGTCTTGTAACTCGGCTGATAAGGCCGATTGTTACACTTTTATGGGAGACCGCCTGGGAATACCAGGTGCTGTAAGCTTTTGCCTTTTCTTCACTATTTATATAATATGCTGGCTTTTACGGAGGCTGATCTTTAAATAGCCCACTTTTTGGAGCAGCCCTCGCTTATGGCCATACCGCGCTGAGAGCGCCCGATCTCGTCTGATCTCGGAAACTAAGCAGCGTCGGGCCTGGTTAGTACTTGGATTGGAGACCGCCTGGGAATACCAGGTGCTGTAAGCTTTTGCCTTTTCTTCACTATTTATATAATATGCTGGCTTTTACGGAGGCTGATCTTTAAATAGCCCACATTTTGGAGCAGCCCTCGATTATGGCCATACCGCGCTGAGAGCGCCTGACCTCGTCTGATCTCGGAAGCTAAGCAGCGTCGGGCCTTGTTAGTACTTGGATGGGAGACCGCCTGGGAATACCAGGTGCTGTAAGCTTTTGCCTTTTCTTCACTATTTATATAATATGCTGGCTTTTACGGAGGCTGATCTTTAAATAGCCCACTTTTTGGAGCAGCCCTCGCTTATGGCCATACCGCGCTGAGAGCGCCCGATCTCGTCTGATCTCGGAAGCTAAGCAGCGTCGGGCCTGTTTAGTACTTGGATGGGAGACCGCCTGGGAATACCAGGTGCTGTAAGCTTTTGCCTTTTCTTCACTATTTATATAATATGCTGGCTTTTAGAAAGACGTGTTTTACCGCTCTATTTATTACAATCATTTAAATGTATTATAGAGTTTTAAGTGTTTTACATGTTTTTTAGGCCATTTTATTACTCTTAACATTTTAAGTGTATGTGTCTTTAATAAATGGATGGTTGGCCTTTCATGTGACTAGACACATGACAGGAAGCAGGAAGTACAACTGTATAAGAGAGCAGCATGACAAACAAAGGACAGTCACCAAACTGTTGGATTGAGGAGTTGCTAATTTTAGAGCTCAACTTTCCATTCACCACCTGCAAAATTTGGATTACACTTTCTGTGGATTGTATATACACTGGTGGACACTCACATTGGACTTATCAACACACTGGGATTCTTGGACTGTTTTTAGGGTATGGACAAATGAACTGTATTCTTTTAACAGAGTTTACCTGTTTTTAGGGTATGGACAAATGAACTGTATTCTTTTAACAGAGTTGACCCTAGTTTTATCGTGTTGTTTTAAAGTCTTTTATGTGAACCTTGTAAATACACCAAATCTATTTAAACCAATTTTCTTTTATGTCTCATTCTTTTAACCACTAGTCATTTCTCACAGTTAAATCTGACACCATTTTAGTCTTGTAACTCGGCTGATAAGGCCGATTGTTACACTTTTATGGGAGACCGCCTGGGAATATCAGGTGCTGTAAGCTTTTGGCTTTTCTTCACTATTTATATAATATGCTGGCTTTTACGGAGGCTAATCTTTAAATAGCCCACTTTTTGGAGCAGCCCTCGATTATGGCCATACCGCGCTGAGAGTGCCCGACCTCGTCTGATCTCGGAAGCTAAGCAGCGTCGGGCCTGGTTAGTACTTGGATTGGAGACCGCCTGGGAATACCAGGTGCTGTAAGCTTTTGCCTTTTCTTCACTATTTATATAATATGCTGGCTTTTACGGAGGCTGATCTTTAAATAGCCCACATTTTGGAGCAGCCCTCGATTATGGCCATACCGCGCTGAGAGCGCCCGACCTCGTCTGATCTCGGAAGCTAAGCAGCGTCGGGCCTTGTTAGTACTTGGATGGGAGACCGCCTGGGAATACCAGGTGCTGTAAGCTTTTGCCTTTTCTTCACTATTTATATAATATGCTGGCTTTTACGGAGGCTGATCTTTAAATAGCCCACTTTTTGGAGCAGCCCTCGCTTATTGCCATACCGCGCTGAGAGCGCCCGATCTCGTCTGATCTCGGAAGCTAAGCAGCGTCGGGCCTGTTTAGTACTTGGATGGGAGACCGCCTGGGAATACCAGGTGCTGTAAGCTTTTGCCTTTTCTTCACTATTTATATAATATGCTGGCTTTTAGAAAGACGTGTTTTACCGCTCTATTTATTACAATCATTTAAATGTATTATAGAGTTTTAAGTGTTTTACATGTTTTTTAGGCCATTTTATTACTCTTAACATTTTAAGTGTATGTGTCTTTAATAAATGGATGGTTGGCCTTTCATGTGACTAGACACATGACAGGAAGCAGGAAGTACAACTGTATAAGAGAGCAGCATGACAAACAAAGGACAGTCACCAAACTGTTGGATTGAGGAGTTGCTAATTTTACAGCTCAACTTTCCATTCACCACCTGCAAACTTTGGATTACACTTTCTGTGGATTGTATATACACTGGTGGACACTCACATTGGACTTATCAACACACTGGGATTCTTGGACTGTTTTTAGGGTATGGACAAATGAACTGTATTCTTTTAACAGAGTTTACCTGTTTTTAGGGTATGGACAAATGAACTGTATTCTTTTAACAGAGTTGACCTAGTTTTATCGTGTTGTTTTAAAGTCTTTTATGTGAACCTTGTAAATACACCAAATCTATTTAAACCAATTTTCTTTTATGTCTCATTCTTTTAACCACTAGTCATCTCTCACAGTTAAATCTGACAACATTTTAGTCTTGTAACTCGGCTGATAAGGCCGATTGTTACACTTTTATGGGAGACCGCCTGGGAATACCAGGTGCTGTAAGCTTTTGCCTTTTCTTCACTATTTATATAATATGCTGGCTTTTACGGAGGCTAATCTTTAAATAGCCCACTTTTTGGAGCAGCCCTCGATTATGGCCATACCGCGCTGAGAGCGCCCGACCTCGTCTGATCTCGGAAGCTAAGCAGCGTCGGGCCTGGTTAGTACTTGGATTGGAGACCGCCTGGGAATACCAGGTGCTGTAAGCTTTTGCCTTTTCTTCACTATTTATATAATATGCTGGCTTTTACGGAGGCTGATCTTTAAATAGCCCACTTTTTGGAGCAGCCCTCGCTTATGGCCATACCGCGCTGAGAGCGCCCGATCTCGTCTGATCTCGGAAGCTAAGCAGCGTCGGGCCTGGTTAGTACTTGGATGGGAGACCGCCTGGGAATACCAGGTGCTGTAAGCTTTTGCCTTTTCTTCACTATTTATATAATATGCTGGCTTTTAGAAAGACGTGTTTTACCGCTCTATTTATTACAATCATTTAAATGTATTATAGAGTTTTAAGTGTTTTACATGTTTTTTAGGCCATTTTATTACTCTTAACATTTTAAGTGTATGTGTCTTTAATAAATGGATGGTTGGCCTGTCATGTGACTAGACACATGACAGGAAGCCGGAAGTACAACTGTATAAGAGAGCAGCATGACAAACAAAGGACAGTCACCAAACTGTTGGATTGAGGAGTTGCTAATTTTAGAGCTCAACTTTCCATTCACCACCTGCAAACTTTGGATTACACTTTCTGTGGATTGTATATACACTGGTGGACACTCACATTGGACTTATCAACACACTGGGATTCTTGGACTGTTTTTAGGCTATGGACAAATGAACTGTATTCTTTTAACAGAGTTTACCTGTTTTTAGGGTATGGACAAATGAACTGTATTCTTTTAACAGAGTTGACCTAGTTTTATCGTGTTGTTTTAAAGTCTTTTATGTGAACCTTGTAAATACACCAAATCTATTTAAACCAATTTTCTTTTATGTCTCATTCTTTTAACCACTAGTCATCTCTCACAGTTAAATCTGACACCATTTTAGTCTTGTAACTCGGCTGATAAGGCCGATTGTTACACTTTTATGGGAGACCGCCTGGGAATATCAGGTGCTGTAAGCTTTTGGCTTTTCTTCACTATTTATATAATATGCTGGCTTTTACGGAGGCTAATCTTTAAATAGCCCACTTTTTGGAGCAGCCCTCGCTTATGGCCATACCGCGCTGAGAGCGCCCGATCTCGTCTGATCTCGGAAGCTAAGCAGCGTCGGGCCTGGTTAGTACTTGGATTGGAGACCGCCTGGGAATACCAGGTGCTGTAAGCTTTTGCCTTTTCTTCACTATTTATATAATATGCTGGCTTTTACGGAGGCTGATCTTTAAATAGCCCACATTTTGGAGCAGCCCTCGATTATGACCATACCGCGCTGAGAGCGCCCGATCTCGTCTGATCTCGGAAGCTAAGCAGCGTCGGGCCTGTTTAGTACTTGGATGGGAGACCGCCTGGGAATACCAGGTGCTGTAAGCTTTTGCCTTTTCTTCACTATTTATATAATATGCTGGCTTTTAGAAAGACGTGTTTTACCGCTCTATTTATTACAATCATTTAAATGTATTATAGAGTTTTAAGTGTTTTACATGTTTTTTAGGCCATTTTATTACTCTTAACATTTTAAGTGTATGTGTCTTTAATAAATGGATGGTTGGCCTTTCATGTGACTAGACACATGACAGGAAGCAGGAAGTACAACTGTATAAGAGAGCAGCATGACAAACAAAGGACAGTCACCAAACTGTTGGATTGAGGAGTTGCTAATTTTAGAGCTCAACTTTCCATTCACCACCTGCAAAATTTGGATTACACTTTCTGTGGATTGTATATACACTGGTGGACACTCACATTGGACTTATCAACACACTGGGATTCTTGGACTGTTTTTAGGGTATGGACAAATGAACTGTATTCTTTTAACAGAGTTTACCTGTTTTTAGGGTATGGACAAATGAACTGTATTCTTTTAACAGAGTTGACCCTAGTTTTATCGTGTTGTTTTAAAGTCTTTTATGTGAACCTTGTAAATACACCAAATCTATTTAAACCAATTTTCTTTTATGTCTCATTCTTTTAACCACTAGTCATCTCTCACAGTTAAATCTGACACCATTTTAGTCTTGTAACTCGGCTGATAAGGCCGATTGTTACACTTTTATGGGAGACCGCCTGGGAATATCAGGTGCTGTAAGCTTTTGGCTTTTCTTCACTATTTATATAATATGCTGGCTTTTACGGAGGCTAATCTTTAAATAGCCCACTTTTTGGAGCAGCCCTCGATTATGGCCATACCGCGCTGAGAGTGCCCGACCTCGTCTGATCTCGGAAGCTAAGCAGCGTCGGGCCTGGTTAGTACTTGGATTGGAGACCGCCTGGGAATACCAGGTGCTGTAAGCTTTTGCCTTTTCTTCACTATTTATATAATATGCTGGCTTTTACGGAGGCTGATCTTTAAATAGCCCACATTTTGGAGCAGCCCTCGATTATGGCCATACCGCGCTGAGAGCGCCCGACCTCGTCTGATCTCGGAAGCTAAGCAGCGTCGGGCCTTGTTAGTACTTGGATGGGAGACCGCCTGGGAATACCAGGTGCTGTAAGCTTTTGCCTTTTCTTCACTATTTATATAATATGCTGGCTTTTACGGAGGCTGATCTTTAAATAGCCCACTTTTTGGAGCAGCCCTCGCTTATGGCCATACCGCGCTGAGAGCGCCCGATCTCGTCTGATCTCGGAAGCTAAGCAGCGTCGGGCCTGTTTAGTACTTGGATGGGAGACCGCCTGGGAATACCAGGTGCTGTAAGCTTTTGCCTTTTCTTCACTATTTATATAATATGCTGGCTTTTAGAAAGACGTGTTTTACCGCTCTATTTATTACAATCATTTAAATGTATTATAGAGTTTTAAGTGTTTTACATGTTTTTTAGGCCATTTTATTACTCTTAACATTTTAAGTGTATGTGTCTTTAATAAATGGATGGTTGGCCTTTCATGTGACTAGACACATGACAGGAAGCAGGAAGTACAACTGTATAAGAGAGCAGCATGACAAACAAAGGACAGTCACCAAACTGTTGGATTGAGGAGTTGCTAATTTTAGAGCTCAACTTTCCATTCACCACCTGCAAAATTTGGATTACACTTTCTGTGGATTGTATATACACTGGTGGACACTCACATTGGACTTATCAACACACTGGGATTCTTGGACTGTTTTTAGGGTATGGACAAATGAACTGTATTCTTTTAACAGAGTTTACCTGTTTTTAGGGTATGGACAAATGAACTGTATTCTTTTAACAGAGTTGACCCTAGTTTTATCGTGTTGTTTTAAAGTCTTTTATGTGAACCTTGTAAATACACCAAATCTATTTAAACCAATTTTCTTTTATGTCTCATTCTTTTAACCACTAGTCATCTCTCACAGTTAAATCTGACACCATTTTAGTCTTGTAACTCGGCTGATAAGGCCGATTGTTACACTTTTATGGGAGACCGCCTGGGAATATCAGGTGCTGTAAGCTTTTGGCTTTTCTTCACTATTTATATAATATGCTGGCTTTTACGGAGGCTAATCTTTAAATAGCCCACTTTTTGGAGCAGCCCTCGATTATGGCCATACCGCGCTGAGAGCGCCTGACCTCGTCTGATCTCGGAAGCTAAGTAGCGTCGGGCCTTGTTAGTACTTGGATGGGAGACCGCCTGGGAATACCAGGTGCTGTAAGCTTTTGCCTTTTCTTCACTATTTATATAATATGCTGGCTTTTACGGAGGCTGATCTTTAATAGCCCACTTTTTGGAGCAGCCCTCGCTTATGGCCATACCGCGCTGAGAGCGCCCGATCTCGTCTGATCTCGGAAGCTAAGCAGCGTCGGGCCTGTTTAGTACTTGGATGGGAGACCGCCTGGGAATACCAGGTGCTGTAAGCTTTTGCCTTTTCTTCACTATTTATATAATATGCTGGCTTTTAGAAAGACGTGTTTTACCGCTCTATTTATTACAATCATTTAAATGTATTATAGAGTTTTAAGTGTTTTACATGTTTTTTAGGCCATTTTATTACTCTTAACATTTTAAGTGTATGTGTCTTTAATAAATGGATGGTTGGCCTTTCATGTGACTAGACACATGACAGGAAGCAGGAAGTACAACTGTATAAGAGAGCAGCATGACAAACAAAGGACAGTCACCAAACTGTTGGATTGAGGAGTTGCTAATTTTAGAGCTCAACTTTCCATTCACCACCTGCAAAATTTGGATTACACTTTCTGTGGATTGTATATACACTGGTGGACACTCACATTGGACTTATCAACACACTGGGATTCTTGAACTGTTTTTAGGGTATGGACAAATGAACTGTATTCTTTTAACAGAGTTTACCTGTTTTTAGGGTATGGACAAATGAACTGTATTCTTTTAACAGAGTTGACCCTAGTTTTATCGTGTTGTTTTAAAGTCTTTTATGTGAACCTTGTAAATACACCAAATCTATTTAAACCAATTTTCTTTTATGTCTCATTCTTTTAACCACTAGTCATCTCTCACAGTTAAATCTGACACCATTTTAGTCTTGTAACTCGGCTGATAAGGCCGATTGTTACACTTTTATGGGAGACCGCCTGGGAATATCAGGTGCTGTAAGCTTTTGGCTTTTCTTCACTATTTATATAATATGCTGGCTTTTACGGAGGCTAATCTTTAAATAGCCCACTTTTTGGAGCAGCCCTCGATTATGGCCATACCGCGCTGAGAGTGCCCGACCTCGTCTGATCTCGGAAGCTAAGCAGCGTCGGGCCTGGTTAGTACTTGGATTGGAGACCGCCTGGGAATACCAGGTGCTGTAAGCTTTTGCCTTTTCTTCACTATTTATATAATATGCTGGCTTTTACGGAGGCTGATCTTTAAATAGCCCACATTTTGGAGCAGCCCTCGATTATGGCCATACCGCGCTGAGAGCGCCCGACCTCGTCTGATCTCGGAAGCTAAGCAGCGTCGGGCCTTGTTAGTACTTGGATGGGAGACCGCCTGGGAATACCAGGTGCTGTAAGCTTTTGCCTTTTCTTCACTATTTATATAATATGCTGGCTTTTACGGAGGCTGATCTTTAAATAGCCCACTTTTTGGAGCAGCCCTCGCTTATGGCCATACCGCGCTGAGAGCGCCCGATCTCGTCTGATCTCGGAAGCTAAGCAGCGTCGGGCCTGTTTAGTACTTGGATGGGAGACCGCCTGGGAATACCAGGTGCTGTAAGCTTTTGCCTTTTCTTCACTATTTATATAATATGCTGGCTTTTAGAAAGACGTGTTTTACCGCTCTATTTATTACAATCATTTAAATGTATTATAGAGTTTTAAGTGTTTTACATGTTTTTTAGGCCATTTTATTACTCTTAACATTTTAAGTGTATGTGTCTTTAATAAATGGATGGTTGGCCTTTCATGTGACTAGACACATGACAGGAAGCAGGAAGTACAACTGTATAAGAGAGCAGCATGACAAACAAAGGACAGTCACCAAACTGTTGGATTGAGGAGTTGCTAATTTTACAGCTCAACTTTCCATTCACCACCTGCAAACTTTGGATTACACTTTCTGTGGATTGTATATACACTGGTGGACACTCACATTGGACTTATCAACACACTGGGATTCTTGGACTGTTTTTAGGGTATGGACAAATGAACTGTATTCTTTTAACAGAGTTTACCTGTTTTTAGGGTATGGACAAATGAACTGTATTCTTTTAACAGAGTTGACCCTAGTTTTATCGTGTTGTTTTAAAGTCTTTTATGTGAACCTTGTAAATACACCAAATCTATTTAAACCAATTTTCTTTTATGTCTCATTCTTTTAACCACTAGTCATTTCTCACAGTTAAATCTGACACCATTTTAGTCTTGTAACTCGGCTGATAAGGCCGATTGTTACACTTTTATGGGAGACCGCCTGGGAATATCAGGTGCTGTAAGCTTTTGGCTTTTCTTCACTATTTATATAATATGCTGGCTTTTACGGAGGCTAATCTTTAAATAGCCCACTTTTTGGAGCAGCCCTCGATTATGGCCATACCGCGCTGAGAGTGCCCGACCTCGTCTGATCTCGGAAGCTAAGCAGCGTCGGGCCTGGTTAGTACTTGGATTGGAGACCGCCTGGGAATACCAGGTGCTGTAAGCTTTTGCCTTTTCTTCACTATTTATATAATATGCTGGCTTTTACGGAGGCTGATCTTTAAATAGCCCACATTTTGGAGCAGCCCTCGATTATGGCCATACCGCGCTGAGAGCGCCCGACCTCGTCTGATCTCGGAAGCTAAGCAGCGTCGGGCCTTGTTAGTACTTGGATGGGAGACCGCCTGGGAATACCAGGTGCTGTAAGCTTTTGCCTTTTCTTCACTATTTATATAATATGCTGGCTTTTACGGAGGCTGATCTTTAAATAGCCCACTTTTTGGAGCAGCCCTCGCTTATGGCCATACCGCGCTGAGAGCGCCCGATCTCGTCTGATCTCGGAAGCTAAGCAGCGTCGGGCCTGTTTAGTACTTGGATGGGAGACCGCCTGGGAATACCAGGTGCTGTAAGCTTTTGCCTTTTCTTCACTATTTATATAATATGCTGGCTTTTAGAAAGACGTGTTTTACCGCTCTATTTATTACAATCATTTAAATGTATTATAGAGTTTTAAGTGTTTTACATGTTTTTTAGGCCATTTTATTACTCTTAACATTTTAAGTGTATGTGTCTTTAATAAATGGATGGTTGGCCTTTCATGTGACTAGACACATGACAGGAAGCAGGAAGTACAACTGTATAAGAGAGCAGCATGACAAACAAAGGACAGTCACCAAACTGTTGGATTGAGGAGTTGCTAATTTTAGAGCTCAACTTTCCATTCACCACCTGCAAAATTTGGATTACACTTTCTGTGGATTGTATATACACTGGTGGACACTCACATTGGACTTATCAACACACTGGGATTCTTGGACTGTTTTTAGGGTATGGACAAATGAACTGTATTCTTTTAACAGAGTTTACCTGTTTTTAGGGTATGGACAAATGAACTGTATTCTTTTAACAGAGTTGACCCTAGTTTTATCGTGTTGTTTTAAAGTCTTTTATGTGAACCTTGTAAATACACCAAATCTATTTAAACCAATTTTCTTTTATGTCTCATTCTTTTAACCACTAGTCATCTCTCACAGTTAAATCTGACACCATTTTAGTCTTGTAACTCGGCTGATAAGGCCGATTGTTACACTTTTATGGGAGACCGCCTGGGAATATCAGGTGCTGTAAGCTTTTGGCTTTTCTTCACTATTTATATAATATGCTGGCTTTTACGGAGGCTAATCTTTAAATAGCCCACTTTTTGGAGCAGCCCTCGATTATGGCCATACCGCGCTGAGAGCGCCTGACCTCGTCTGATCTCGGAAGCTAAGCAGCGTCGGGCCTTGTTAGTACTTGGATGGGAGACCGCCTGGGAATACCAGGTGCTGTAAGCTTTTGCCTTTTCTTCACTATTTATATAATATGCTGGCTTTTACGGAGGCTGATCTTTAATAGCCCACTTTTTGGAGCAGCCCTCGCTTATGGCCATACCGCGCTGAGAGCGCCCGATCTCGTCTGATCTCGGAAGCTAAGCAGCGTCGGGCCTGTTTAGTACTTGGATGGGAGACCGCCTGGGAATACCAGGTGCTGTAAGCTTTTGCCTTTTCTTCACTATTTATATAATATGCTGGCTTTTAGAAAGACGTGTTTTACCGCTCTATTTATTACAATCATTTAAATGTATTATAGAGTTTTAAGTGTTTTACATGTTTTTTAGGCCATTTTATTACTCTTAACATTTTAAGTGTATGTGTCTTTAATAAATGGATGGTTGGCCTTTCATGTGACTAGACACATGACAGGAAGCAGGAAGTACAACTGTATAAGAGAGCAGCATGACAAACAAAGGACAGTCACCAAACTGTTGGATTGAGGAGTTGCTAATTTTAGAGCTCAACTTTCCATTCACCACCTGCAAAATTTGGATTACACTTTCTGTGGATTGTATATACACTGGTGGACACTCACATTGGACTTATCAACACACTGGGATTCTTGGACTGTTTTTAGGGTATGGACAAATGAACTGTATTCTTTTAACAGAGTTTACCTGTTTTTAGGGTATGGACAAATGAACTGTATTCTTTTAACAGAGTTGACCCTAGTTTTATCGTGTTGTTTTAAAGTCTTTTATGTGAACCTTGTAAATACACCAAATCTATTTAAACCAATTTTCTTTTATGTCTCATTCTTTTAACCACTAGTCATTTCTCACAGTTAAATCTGACACCATTTTAGTCTTGTAACTCGGCTGATAAGGCCGATTGTTACACTTTTATGGGAGACCGCCTGGGAATATCAGGTGCTGTAAGCTTTTGGCTTTTCTTCACTATTTATATAATATGCTGGCTTTTACGGAGGCTAATCTTTAAATAGCCCACTTTTTGGAGCAGCCCTCGATTATGGCCATACCGCGCTGAGAGCGCCTGACCTCGTCTGATCTCGGAAGCTAAGCAGCGTCGGGCCTTGTTAGTACTTGGATGGGAGACCGCCTGGGAATACCAGGTGCTGTAAGCTTTTGCCTTTTCTTCACTATTTATATAATATGCTGGCTTTTACGGAGGCTGATCTTTAATAGCCCACTTTTTGGAGCAGCCCTCGCTTATGGCCATACCGCGCTGAGAGCGCCCGATCTCGTCTGATCTCGGAAGCTAAGCAGCGTCGGGCCTGTTTAGTACTTGGATGGGAGACCGCCTGGGAATACCAGGTGCTGTAAGCTTTTGCCTTTTCTTCACTATTTATATAATATGCTGGCTTTTAGAAAGACGTGTTTTACCGCTCTATTTATTACAATCATTTAAATGTATTATAGAGTTTTAAGTGTTTTACATGTTTTTTAGGCCATTTTATTACTCTTAACATTTTAAGTGTATGTGTCTTTAATAAATGGATGGTTGGCCTTTCATGTGACTAGACACATGACAGGAAGCAGGAAGTACAACTGTATAAGAGAGCAGCATGACAAACAAAGGACAGTCACCAAACTGTTGGATTGAGGAGTTGCTAATTTTAGAGCTCAACTTTCCATTCACCACCTGCAAAATTTGGATTACACTTTCTGTGGATTGTATATACACTGGTGGACACTCACATTGGACTTATCAACACACTGGGATTCTTGGACTGTTTTTAGGGTATGGACAAATGAACTGTATTCTTTTAACAGAGTTTACCTGTTTTTAGGGTATGGACAAATGAACTGTATTCTTTTAACAGAGTTGACCCTAGTTTTATCGTGTTGTTTTAAAGTCTTTTATGTGAACCTTGTAAATACACCAAATCTATTTAAACCAATTTTCTTTTATGTCTCATTCTTTTAACCACTAGTCATTTCTCACAGTTAAATCTGACACCATTTTAGTCTTGTAACTCGGCTGATAAGGCCGATTGTTACACTTTTATGGGAGACCGCCTGGGAATATCAGGTGCTGTAAGCTTTTGGCTTTTCTTCACTATTTATATAATATGCTGGCTTTTACGGAGGCTAATCTTTAAATAGCCCACTTTTTGGAGCAGCCCTCGATTATGGCCATACCGCGCTGAGAGTGCCCGACCTCGTCTGATCTCGGAAGCTAAGCAGCGTCGGGCCTGGTTAGTACTTGGATTGGAGACCGCCTGGGAATACCAGGTGCTGTAAGCTTTTGCCTTTTCTTCACTATTTATATAATATGCTGGCTTTTACGGAGGCTGATCTTTAAATAGCCCACATTTTGGAGCAGCCCTCGATTATGGCCATACCGCGCTGAGAGCGCCCGACCTCGTCTGATCTCGGAAGCTAAGCAGCGTCGGGCCTTGTTAGTACTTGGATGGGAGACCGCCTGGGAATACCAGGTGCTGTAAGCTTTTGCCTTTTCTTCACTATTTATATAATATGCTGGCTTTTACGGAGGCTGATCTTTAAATAGCCCACTTTTTGGAGCAGCCCTCGCTTATGGCCATACCGCGCTGAGAGCGACCGATCTCGTCTGATCTCGGAAGCTAAGCAGCGTCGGGCCTGTTTAGTACTTGGATGGGAGACCGCCTGGGAATACCAGGTGCTGTAAGCTTTTGCCTTTTCTTCACTATTTATATAATATGCTGGCTTTTAGAAAGACGTGTTTTACCGCTCTATTTATTACAATCATTTAAATGTATTATAGAGTTTTAAGTGTTTTACATGTTTTTTAGGCCATTTTATTACTCTTAACATTTTAAGTGTATGTGTCTTTAATAAATGGATGGTTGGCCTTTCATGTGACTAGACACATGACAGGAAGCAGGAAGTACAACTGTATAAGAGAGCAGCATGACAAACAAAGGACAGTCACCAAACTGTTGGATTGAGGAGTTGCTAATTTTAGAGCTCAACTTTCCATTCACCACCTGCAAAATTTGGATTACACTTTCTGTGGATTGTATATACACTGGTGGACACTCACATTGGACTTATCAACACACTGGGATTCTTGGACTGTTTTTAGGGTATGGACAAATGAACTGTATTCTTTTAACAGAGTTTACCTGTTTTTAGGGTATGGACAAATGAACTGTATTCTTTTAACAGAGTTGACCCTAGTTTTATCGTGTTGTTTTAAAGTCTTTTATGTGAACCTTGTAAATACACCAAATCTATTTAAACCAATTTTCTTTTATGTCTCATTCTTTTAACCACTAGTCATCTCTCACAGTTAAATCTGACAACATTTTAGTCTTGTAACTCGGCTGATAAGGCCGATTGTTACACTTTTATGGGAGACCGCCTGGGAATACCAGGTGCTGTAAGCTTTTGCCTTTTCTTCACTATTTATATAATATGCTGGCTTTTACGGAGGCTAATCTTTAAATAGCCCACTTTTTGGAGCAGCCCTCGATTATGGCCATACCGCGCTGAGAGCGCCCGACCTCGTCTGATCTCGGAAGCTAAGCAGCGTCGGGCCTGGTTAGTACTTGGATTGGAGACCGCCTGGGAATACCAGGTGCTGTAAGCTTTTGCCTTTTCTTCACTATTTATATAATATGCTGGCTTTTACGGAGGCTGATCTTTAAATAGCCCACTTTTTGGAGCAGCCCTCGCTTATGGCCATACCGCGCTGAGAGCGCCCGATCTCGTCTGATCTCGGAAGCTAAGCAGCGTCGGGCCTGTTTAGTACTTGGATGGGAGACCGCCTGGGAATACCAGGTGCTGTAAGCTTTTGCCTTTTCTTCACTATTTATATAATATGCTGGCTTTTAGAAAGACGTGTTTTACCGCTCTATTTATTACAATCATTTAAATGTATTATAGAGTTTTAAGTGTTTTACATGTTTTTTAGGCCATTTTATTACTCTTAACATTTTAAGTGTATGTGTCTTTAATAAATGGATGGTTGGCCTGTCATGTGACTAGACACATGACAGGAAGCCGGAAGTACAACTGTATAAGAGAGCAGCATGACAAACAAAGGACAGTCACCAAACTGTTGGATTGAGGAGTTGCTAATTTTAGAGCTCAACTTTCCATTCACCACCTGCAAACTTTGGATTACACTTTCTGTGGATTGTATATACACTGGTGGACACTCACATTGGACTTATCAACACACTGGGATTCTTGGACTGTTTTTAGGGTATGGACAAATGAACTGTATTCTTTTAACAGAGTTTACCTGTTTTTAGGGTATGGACAAATGAACTGTATTCTTTTAACAGAGTTGACCTAGTTTTATCGTGTTGTTTTAAAGTCTTTTATGTGAACCTTGTAAATACACCAAATCTATTTAAACCAATTTTCTTTTATGTCTCATTCTTTTAACCACTAGTCATCTCTCACAGTTAAATCTGACACCATTTTAGTCTTGTAACTCGGCTGATAAGGCCGATTGTTACACTTTTATGGGAGACCGCCTGGGAATATCAGGTGCTGTAAGCTTTTGGCTTTTCTTCACTATTTATATAATATGCTGGCTTTTACGGAGGCTAATCTTTAAATAGCCCACTTTTTGGAGCAGCCCTCGCTTATGGCCATACCGCGCTGAGAGCGCCCGATCTCGTCTGATCTCGGAAGCTAAGCAGCGTCGGGCCTGGTTAGTACTTGGATTGGAGACCGCCTGGGAATACCAGGTGCTGTAAGCTTTTGCCTTTTCTTCACTATTTATATAATATGCTGGCTTTTACGGAGGCTGATCTTTAAATAGCCCACATTTTGGAGCAGCCCTCGATTATGGCCATACCGCGCTGAGAGCGCCTGACCTCGTCTGATCTCGGAAGCTAAGCAGCGTCGGGCCTTGTTAGTACTTGGATGGGAGACCGCCTGGGAATACCAGGTGCTGTAAGCTTTTGCCTTTTCTTCACTATTTATATAATATGCTGGCTTTTACGGAGGCTGATCTTTAAATAGCCCACTTTTTGGAGCAGCCCTCGCTTATGGCCATACCGCGCTGAGAGCGCCCGATCTCGTCTGATCTCGGAAGCTAAGCAGCGTCGGGCCTGTTTAGTACTTGGATGGGAGACCGCCTGGGAATACCAGGTGCTGTAAGCTTTTGCCTTTTCTTCACTATTTATATAATATGCTGGCTTTTAGAAAGACGTGTTTTACCGCTCTATTTATTACAATCATTTAAATGTATTATAGAGTTTTAAGTGTTTTACATGTTTTTTAGGCCATTTTATTACTCTTAACATTTTAAGTGTATGTGTCTTTAATAAATGGATGGTTGGCCTTTCATGTGACTAGACACATGACAGGAAGCAGGAAGTACAACTGTATAAGAGAGCAGCATGACAAACAAAGGACAGTCACCAAACTGTTGGATTGAGGAGTTGCTAATTTTAGAGCTCAACTTTCCATTCACCACCTGCAAAATTTGGATTACACTTTCTGTGGATTGTATATACACTGGTGGACACTCACATTGGACTTATCAACACACTGGGATTCTTGGACTGTTTTTAGGGTATGGACAAATGAACTGTATTCTTTTAACAGAGTTTACCTGTTTTTAGGGTATGGACAAATGAACTGTATTCTTTTAACAGAGTTGACCCTAGTTTTATCGTGTTGTTTTAAAGTCTTTTATGTGAACCTTGTAAATACACCAAATCTATTTAAACCAATTTTCTTTTATGTCTCATTCTTTTAACCACTAGTCATTTCTCACAGTTAAATCTGACACCATTTTAGTCTTGTAACTCGGCTGATAAGGCCGATTGTTACACTTTTATGGGAGACCGCCTGGGAATATCAGGTGCTGTAAGCTTTTGGCTTTTCTTCACTATTTATATAATATGCTGGCTTTTACGGAGGCTAATCTTTAAATAGCCCACTTTTTGGAGCAGCCCTCGATTATGGCCATACCGCGCTGAGAGTGCCCGACCTCGTCTGATCTCGGAAGCTAAGCAGCGTCGGGCCTGGTTAGTACTTGGATTGGAGACCGCCTGGGAATACCAGGTGCTGTAAGCTTTTGCCTTTTCTTCACTATTTATATAATATGCTGGCTTTTACGGAGGCTGATCTTTAAATAGCCCACATTTTGGAGCAGCCCTCGATTATGGCCATACCGCGCTGAGAGCGCCCGACCTCGTCTGATCTCGGAAGCTAAGCAGCGTCGGGCCTTGTTAGTACTTGGATGGGAGACCGCCTGGGAATACCAGGTGCTGTAAGCTTTTGCCTTTTCTTCACTATTTATATAATATGCTGGCTTTTACGGAGGCTGATCTTTAAATAGCCCACTTTTTGGAGCAGCCCTCGCTTATGGCCATACCGCGCTGAGAGCGCCCGATCTCGTCTGATCTCGGAAGCTAAGCAGCGTCGGGCCTGTTTAGTACTTGGATGGGAGACCGCCTGGGAATACCAGGTGCTGTAAGCTTTTGCCTTTTCTTCACTATTTATATAATATGCTGGCTTTTAGAAAGACGTGTTTTACCGCTCTATTTATTACAATCATTTAAATGTATTATAGAGTTTTAAGTGTTTTACATGTTTTTTAGGCCATTTTATTACTCTTAACATTTTAAGTGTATGTGTCTTTAATAAATGGATGGTTGGCCTTTCATGTGACTAGACACATGACAGGAAGCAGGAAGTACAACTGTATAAGAGAGCAGCATGACAAACAAAGGACAGTCACCAAACTGTTGGATTGAGGAGTTGCTAATTTTAGAGCTCAACTTTCCATTCACCACCTGCAAAATTTGGATTACACTTTCTGTGGATTGTATATACACTGGTGGACACTCACATTGGACTTATCAACACACTGGGATTCTTGGACTGTTTTTAGGGTATGGACAAATGAACTGTATTCTTTTAACAGAGTTTACCTGTTTTTAGGGTATGGACAAATGAACTGTATTCTTTTAACAGAGTTGACCCTAGTTTTATCGTGTTGTTTTAAAGTCTTTTATGTGAACCTTGTAAATACACCAAATCTATTTAAACCAATTTTCTTTTATGTCTCATTCTTTTAACCACTAGTCATCTCTCACAGTTAAATCTGACACCATTTTAGTCTTGTAACTCGGCTGATAAGGCCGATTGTTACACTTTTATGGGAGACCGCCTGGGAATATCAGGTGCTGTAAGCTTTTGGCTTTTCTTCACTATTTATATAATATGCTGGCTTTTACGGAGGCTAATCTTTAAATAGCCCACTTTTTGGAGCAGCCCTCGATTATGGCCATACCGCGCTGAGAGCGCCTGACCTCGTCTGATCTCGGAAGCTAAGCAGCGTCGGGCCTTGTTAGTACTTGGATGGGAGACCGCCTGGGAATACCAGGTGCTGTAAGCTTTTGCCTTTTCTTCACTATTTATATAATATGCTGGCTTTTACGGAGGCTGATCTTTAATAGCCCACTTTTTGGAGCAGCCCTCGCTTATGGCCATACCGCGCTGAGAGCGCCCGATCTCGTCTGATCTCGGAAGCTAAGCAGCGTCGGGCCTGTTTAGTACTTGGATGGGAGACCGCCTGGGAATACCAGGTGCTGTAAGCTTTTGCCTTTTCTTCACTATTTATATAATATGCTGGCTTTTAGAAAGACGTGTTTTACCGCTCTATTTATTACAATCATTTAAATGTATTATAGAGTTTTAAGTGTTTTACATGTTTTTTAGGCCATTTTATTACTCTTAACATTTTAAGTGTATGTGTCTTTAATAAATGGATGGTTGGCCTTTCATGTGACTAGACACATGACAGGAAGCAGGAAGTACAACTGTATAAGAGAGCAGCATGACAAACAAAGGACAGTCACCAAACTGTTGGATTGAGGAGTTGCTAATTTTAGAGCTCAACTTTCCATTCACCACCTGCAAAATTTGGATTACACTTTCTGTGGATTGTATATACACTGGTGGACACTCACATTGGACTTATCAACACACTGGGATTCTTGGACTGTTTTTAGGGTATGGACAAATGAACTGTATTCTTTTAACAGAGTTTACCTGTTTTTAGGGTATGGACAAATGAACTGTATTCTTTTAACAGAGTTGACCCTAGTTTTATCGTGTTGTTTTAAAGTCTTTTATGTGAACCTTGTAAATACACCAAATCTATTTAAACCAATTTTCTTTTATGTCTCATTCTTTTAACCACTAGTCATCTCTCACAGTTAAATCTGACACCATTTTAGTCTTGTAACTCGGCTGATAAGGCCGATTGTTACACTTTTATGGGAGACCGCCTGGGAATATCAGGTGCTGTAAGCTTTTGGCTTTTCTTCACTATTTATATAATATGCTGGCTTTTACGGAGGCTAATCTTTAAATAGCCCACTTTTTGGAGCAGCCCTCGATTATGGCCATACCGCGCTGAGAGTGCCCGACCTCGTCTGATCTCGGAAGCTAAGCAGCGTCGGGCCTGGTTAGTACTTGGATTGGAGACCGCCTGGGAATACCAGGTGCTGTAAGCTTTTGCCTTTTCTTCACTATTTATATAATATGCTGGCTTTTACGGAGGCTGATCTTTAAATAGCCCACATTTTGGAGCAGCCCTCGATTATGGCCATACCGCGCTGAGAGCGCCCGACCTCGTCTGATCTCGGAAGCTAAGCAGCGTCGGGCCTTGTTAGTACTTGGATGGGAGACCGCCTGGGAATACCAGGTGCTGTAAGCTTTTGCCTTTTCTTCACTATTTATATAATATGCTGGCTTTTACGGAGGCTGATCTTTAAATAGCCCACTTTTTGGAGCAGCCCTCGCTTATGGCCATACCGCGCTGAGAGCGCCCGATCTCGTCTGATCTCGGAAGCTAAGCAGCGTCGGGCCTGTTTAGTACTTGGATGGGAGACCGCCTGGGAATACCAGGTGCTGTAAGCTTTTGCCTTTTCTTCACTATTTATATAATATGCTGGCTTTTAGAAAGACGTGTTTTACCGCTCTATTTATTACAATCATTTAAATGTATTATAGAGTTTTAAGTGTTTTACATGTTTTTTAGGCCATTTTATTACTCTTAACATTTTAAGTGTATGTGTCTTTAATAAATGGATGGTTGGCCTTTCATGTGACTAGACACATGACAGGAAGCAGGAAGTACAACTGTATAAGAGAGCAGCATGACAAACAAAGGACAGTCACCAAACTGTTGGATTGAGGAGTTGCTAATTTTACAGCTCAACTTTCCATTCACCACCTGCAAACTTTGGATTACACTTTCTGTGGATTGTATATACACTGGTGGACACTCACATTGGACTTATCAACACACTGGGATTCTTGGACTGTTTTTAGGGTATGGACAAATGAACTGTATTCTTTTAACAGAGTTTACCTGTTTTTAGGGTATGGACAAATGAACTGTATTCTTTTAACAGAGTTGACCCTAGTTTTATCGTGTTGTTTTAAAGTCTTTTATGTGAACCTTGTAAATACACCAAATCTATTTAAACCAATTTTCTTTTATGTCTCATTCTTTTAACCACTAGTCATTTCTCACAGTTAAATCTGACACCATTTTAGTCTTGTAACTCGGCTGATAAGGCCGATTGTTACACTTTTATGGGAGACCGCCTGGGAATATCAGGTGCTGTAAGCTTTTGGCTTTTCTTCACTATTTATATAATATGCTGGCTTTTACGGAGGCTAATCTTTAAATAGCCCACTTTTTGGAGCAGCCCTCGATTATGGCCATACCGCGCTGAGAGTGCCCGACCTCGTCTGATCTCGGAAGCTAAGCAGCGTCGGGCCTGGTTAGTACTTGGATTGGAGACCGCCTGGGAATACCAGGTGCTGTAAGCTTTTGCCTTTTCTTCACTATTTATATAATATGCTGGCTTTTACGGAGGCTGATCTTTAAATAGCCCACATTTTGGAGCAGCCCTCGATTATGGCCATACCGCGCTGAGAGCGCCCGACCTCGTCTGATCTCGGAAGCTAAGCAGCGTCGGGCCTTGTTAGTACTTGGATGGGAGACCGCCTGGGAATACCAGGTGCTGTAAGCTTTTGCCTTTTCTTCACTATTTATATAATATGCTGGCTTTTACGGAGGCTGATCTTTAAATAGCCCACTTTTTGGAGCAGCCCTCGCTTATGGCCATACCGCGCTGAGAGCGCCCGATCTCGTCTGATCTCGGAAGCTAAGCAGCGTCGGGCCTGTTTAGTACTTGGATGGGAGACCGCCTGGGAATACCAGGTGCTGTAAGCTTTTGCCTTTTCTTCACTATTTATATAATATGCTGGCTTTTAGAAAGACGTGTTTTACCGCTCTATTTATTACAATCATTTAAATGTATTATAGAGTTTTAAGTGTTTTACATGTTTTTTAGGCCATTTTATTACTCTTAACATTTTAAGTGTATGTGTCTTTAATAAATGGATGGTTGGCCTTTCATGTGACTAGACACATGACAGGAAGCAGGAAGTACAACTGTATAAGAGAGCAGCATGACAAACAAAGGACAGTCACCAAACTGTTGGATTGAGGAGTTGCTAATTTTAGAGCTCAACTTTCCATTCACCACCTGCAAAATTTGGATTACACTTTCTGTGGATTGTATATACACTGGTGGACACTCACATTGGACTTATCAACACACTGGGATTCTTGGACTGTTTTTAGGGTATGGACAAATGAACTGTATTCTTTTAACAGAGTTTACCTGTTTTTAGGGTATGGACAAATGAACTGTATTCTTTTAACAGAGTTGACCCTAGTTTTATCGTGTTGTTTTAAAGTCTTTTATGTGAACCTTGTAAATACACCAAATCTATTTAAACCAATTTTCTTTTATGTCTCATTCTTTTAACCACTAGTCATCTCTCACAGTTAAATCTGACACCATTTTAGTCTTGTAACTCGGCTGATAAGGCCGATTGTTACACTTTTATGGGAGACCGCCTGGGAATATCAGGTGCTGTAAGCTTTTGGCTTTTCTTCACTATTTATATAATATGCTGGCTTTTACGGAGGCTAATCTTTAAATAGCCCACTTTTTGGAGCAGCCCTCGATTATGGCCATACCGCGCTGAGAGCGCCTGACCTCGTCTGATCTCGGAAGCTAAGCAGCGTCGGGCCTTGTTAGTACTTGGATGGGAGACCGCCTGGGAATACCAGGTGCTGTAAGCTTTTGCCTTTTCTTCACTATTTATATAATATGCTGGCTTTTACGGAGGCTGATCTTTAATAGCCCACTTTTTGGAGCAGCCCTCGCTTATGGCCATACCGCGCTGAGAGCGCCCGATCTCGTCTGATCTCGGAAGCTAAGCAGCGTCGGGCCTGTTTAGTACTTGGATGGGAGACCGCCTGGGAATACCAGGTGCTGTAAGCTTTTGCCTTTTCTTCACTATTTATATAATATGCTGGCTTTTAGAAAGACGTGTTTTACCGCTCTATTTATTACAATCATTTAAATGTATTATAGAGTTTTAAGTGTTTTACATGTTTTTTAGGCCATTTTATTACTCTTAACATTTTAAGTGTATGTGTCTTTAATAAATGGATGGTTGGCCTTTCATGTGACTAGACACATGACAGGAAGCAGGAAGTACAACTGTATAAGAGAGCAGCATGACAAACAAAGGACAGTCACCAAACTGTTGGATTGAGGAGTTGCTAATTTTAGAGCTCAACTTTCCATTCACCACCTGCAAAATTTGGATTACACTTTCTGTGGATTGTATATACACTGGTGGACACTCACATTGGACTTATCAACACACTGGGATTCTTGGACTGTTTTTAGGGTATGGACAAATGAACTGTATTCTTTTAACAGAGTTTACCTGTTTTTAGGGTATGGACAAATGAACTGTATTCTTTTAACAGAGTTGACCCTAGTTTTATCGTGTTGTTTTAAAGTCTTTTATGTGAACCTTGTAAATACACCAAATCTATTTAAACCAATTTTCTTTTATGTCTCATTCTTTTAACCACTAGTCATCTCTCACAGTTAAATCTGACCCCATTTTAGTCTTGTAACTCGGCTGATAAGGCCGATTGTTACACTTTTATGGGAGACCGCCTGGGAATATCAGGTGCTGTAAGCTTTTGGCTTTTCTTCACTATTTATATAATATGCTGGCTTTTACGGAGGCTAATCTTTAAATAGCCCACTTTTTGGAGCAGCCCTCGATTATGGCCATACCGCGCTGAGAGCGCCTGACCTCGTCTGATCTCGGAAGCTAAGCAGCGTCGGGCCTTGTTAGTACTTGGATGGGAGACCGCCTGGGAATACCAGGTGCTGTAAGCTTTTGCCTTTTCTTCACTATTTATATAATATGCTGGCTTTTACGGAGGCTGATCTTTAATAGCCCACTTTTTGGAGCAGCCCTCGCTTATGGCCATACCGCGCTGAGAGCGCCCGATCTCGTCTGATCTCGGAAGCTAAGCAGCGTCGGGCCTGTTTAGTACTTGGATGGGAGACCGCCTGGGAATACCAGGTGCTGTAAGCTTTTGCCTTTTCTTCACTATTTATATAATATGCTGGCTTTTAGAAAGACGTGTTTTACCGCTCTATTTATTACAATCATTTAAATGTATTATAGAGTTTTAAGTGTTTTACATGTTTTTTAGGCCATTTTATTACTCTTAACATTTTAAGTGTATGTGTCTTTAATAAATGGATGGTTGGCCTTTCATGTGACTAGACACATGACAGGAAGCAGGAAGTACAACTGTATAAGAGAGCAGCATGACAAACAAAGGACAGTCACCAAACTGTTGGATTGAGGAGTTGCTAATTTTAGAGCTCAACTTTCCATTCACCACCTGCAAAATTTGGATTACACTTTCTGTGGATTGTATATACACTGGTGGACACTCACATTGGACTTATCAACACACTGGGATTCTTGGACTGTTTTTAGGGTATGGACAAATGAACTGTATTCTTTTAACAGAGTTTACCTGTTTTTAGGGTATGGACAAATGAACTGTATTCTTTTAACAGAGTTGACCCTAGTTTTATCGTGTTGTTTTAAAGTCTTTTATGTGAACCTTGTAAATACACCAAATCTATTTAAACCAATTTTCTTTTATGTCTCATTCTTTTAACCACTAGTCATTTCTCACAGTTAAATCTGACACCATTTTAGTCTTGTAACTCGGCTGATAAGGCCGATTGTTACACTTTTATGGGAGACCGCCTGGGAATATCAGGTGCTGTAAGCTTTTGGCTTTTCTTCACTATTTATATAATATGCTGGCTTTTACGGAGGCTAATCTTTAAATAGCCCACTTTTTGGAGCAGCCCTCGATTATGGCCATACCGCGCTGAGAGTGCCCGACCTCGTCTGATCTCGGAAGCTAAGCAGCGTCGGGCCTGGTTAGTACTTGGATTGGAGACCGCCTGGGAATACCAGGTGCTGTAAGCTTTTGCCTTTTCTTCACTATTTATATAATATGCTGGCTTTTACAGAGGCTGATCTTTAAATAGCCCACATTTTGGAGCAGCCCTCGATTATGGCCATACCGCGCTGAGAGCGCCCGACCTCGTCTGATCTCGGAAGCTAAGCAGCGTCGGGCCTTGTTAGTACTTGGATGGGAGACCGCCTGGGAATACCAGGTGCTGTAAGCTTTTGCCTTTTCTTCACTATTTATATAATATGCTGGCTTTTACGGAGGCTGATCTTTAAATAGCCCACTTTTTGGAGCAGCCCTCGCTTATGGCCATACCGCGCTGAGAGCGACCGATCTCGTCTGATCTCGGAAGCTAAGCAGCGTCGGGCCTGTTTAGTACTTGGATGGGAGACCGCCTGGGAATACCAGGTGCTGTAAGCTTTTGCCTTTTCTTCACTATTTATATAATATGCTGGCTTTTAGAAAGACGTGTTTTACCGCTCTATTTATTACAATCATTTAAATGTATTATAGAGTTTTAAGTGTTTTACATGTTTTTTAGGCCATTTTATTACTCTTAACATTTTAAGTGTATGTGTCTTTAATAAATGGATGGTTGGCCTTTCATGTGACTAGACACATGACAGGAAGCAGGAAGTACAACTGTATAAGAGAGCAGCATGACAAACAAAGGACAGTCACCAAACTGTTGGATTGAGGAGTTGCTAATTTTAGAGCTCAACTTTCCATTCACCACCTGCAAAATTTGGATTACACTTTCTGTGGATTGTATATACACTGGTGGACACTCACATTGGACTTATCAACACACTGGGATTCTTGGACTGTTTTTAGGGTATGGACAAATGAACTGTATTCTTTTAACAGAGTTTACCTGTTTTTAGGGTATGGACAAATGAACTGTATTCTTTTAACAGAGTTGACCCTAGTTTTATCGTGTTGTTTTAAAGTCTTTTATGTGAACCTTGTAAATACACCAAATCTATTTAAACCAATTTTCTTTTATGTCTCATTCTTTTAACCACTAGTCATCTCTCACAGTTAAATCTGACACCATTTTAGTCTTGTAACTCGGCTGATAAGGCCGATTGTTACACTTTTATGGGAGACCGCCTGGGAATATCAGGTGCTGTAAGCTTTTGGCTTTTCTTCACTATTTATATAATATGCTGGCTTTTACGGAGGCTAATCTTTAAATAGCCCACTTTTTGGAGCAGCCCTCGATTATGGCCATACCGCGCTGAGAGTGCCCGACCTCGTCTGATCTCGGAAGCTAAGCAGCGTCGGGCCTGGTTAGTACTTGGATTGGAGACCGCCTGGGAATACCAGGTGCTGTAAGCTTTTGCCTTTTCTTCACTATTTATATAATATGCTGGCTTTTACGGAGGCTGATCTTTAAATAGCCCACATTTTGGAGCAGCCCTCGATTATGGCCATACCGCGCTGAGAGCGCCCGACCTCGTCTGATCTCGGAAGCTAAGCAGCGTCGGGCCTTGTTAGTACTTGGATGGGAGACCGCCTGGGAATACCAGGTGCTGTAAGCTTTTGCCTTTTCTTCACTATTTATATAATATGCTGGCTTTTACGGAGGCTGATCTTTAAATAGCCCACTTTTTGGAGCAGCCCTCGCTTATTGCCATACCGCGCTGAGAGCGCCCGATCTCGTCTGATCTCGGAAGCTAAGCAGCGTCGGGCCTGTTTAGTACTTGGATGGGAGACCGCCTGGGAATACCAGGTGCTGTAAGCTTTTGCCTTTTCTTCACTATTTATATAATATGCTGGCTTTTAGAAAGACGTGTTTTACCGCTCTATTTATTACAATCATTTAAATGTATTATAGAGTTTTAAGTGTTTTACATGTTTTTTAGGCCATTTTATTACTCTTAACATTTTAAGTGTATGTGTCTTTAATAAATGGATGGTTGGCCTTTCATGTGACTAGACACATGACAGGAAGCAGGAAGTACAACTGTATAAGAGAGCAGCATGACAAACAAAGGACAGTCACCAAACTGTTGGATTGAGGAGTTGCTAATTTTACAGCTCAACTTTCCATTCACCACCTGCAAACTTTGGATTACACTTTCTGTGGATTGTATATACACTGGTGGACACTCACATTGGACTTATCAACACACTGGGATTCTTGGACTGTTTTTAGGGTATGGACAAATGAACTGTATTCTTTTAACAGAGTTTACCTGTTTTTAGGGTATGGACAAATGAACTGTATTCTTTTAACAGAGTTGACCTAGTTTTATCGTGTTGTTTTAAAGTCTTTTATGTGAACCTTGTAAATACACCAAATCTATTTAAACCAATTTTCTTTTATGTCTCATTCTTTTAACCACTAGTCATCTCTCACAGTTAAATCTGACAACATTTTAGTCTTGTAACTCGGCTGATAAGGCCGATTGTTACACTTTTATGGGAGACCGCCTGGGAATACCAGGTGCTGTAAGCTTTTGCCTTTTCTTCACTATTTATATAATATGCTGGCTTTTACGGAGGCTAATCTTTAAATAGCCCACTTTTTGGAGCAGCCCTCGATTATGGCCATACCGCGCTGAGAGCGCCCGACCTCGTCTGATCTCGGAAGCTAAGCAGCGTCGGGCCTGGTTAGTACTTGGATTGGAGACCGCCTGGGAATACCAGGTGCTGTAAGCTTTTGCCTTTTCTTCACTATTTATATAATATGCTGGCTTTTACGGAGGCTGATCTTTAAATAGCCCACTTTTTGGAGCAGCCCTCGCTTATGGCCATACCGCGCTGAGAGCGCCCGATCTCGTCTGATCTCGGAAGCTAAGCAGCGTCGGGCCTGTTTAGTACTTGGATGGGAGACCGCCTGGGAATACCAGGTGCTGTAAGCTTTTGCCTTTTCTTCACTATTTATATAATATGCTGGCTTTTAGAAAGACGTGTTTTACCGCTCTATTTATTACAATCATTTAAATGTATTATAGAGTTTTAAGTGTTTTACATGTTTTTTAGGCCATTTTATTACTCTTAACATTTTAAGTGTATGTGTCTTTAATAAATGGATGGTTGGCCTGTCATGTGACTAGACACATGACAGGAAGCCGGAAGTACAACTGTATAAGAGAGCAGCATGACAAACAAAGGACAGTCACCAAACTGTTGGATTGAGGAGTTGCTAATTTTAGAGCTCAACTTTCCATTCACCACCTGCAAACTTTGGATTACACTTTCTGTGGATTGTATATACACTGGTGGACACTCACATTGGACTTATCAACACACTGGGATTCTTGGACTGTTTTTAGGGTATGGACAAATGAACTGTATTCTTTTAACAGAGTTTACCTGTTTTTAGGGTATGGACAAATGAACTGTATTCTTTTAACAGAGTTGACCTAGTTTTATCGTGTTGTTTTAAAGTCTTTTATGTGAACCTTGTAAATACACCAAATCTATTTAAACCAATTTTCTTTTATGTCTCATTCTTTTAACCACTAGTCATCTCTCACAGTTAAATCTGACACCATTTTAGTCTTGTAACTCGGCTGATAAGGCCGATTGTTACACTTTTATGGGAGACCGCCTGGGAATATCAGGTGCTGTAAGCTTTTGGCTTTTCTTCACTATTTATATAATATGCTGGCTTTTACGGAGGCTAATCTTTAAATAGCCCACTTTTTGGAGCAGCCCTCGCTTATGGCCATACCGCGCTGAGAGCGCCCGATCTCGTCTGATCTCGGAAGCTAAGCAGCGTCGGGCCTGGTTAGTACTTGGATTGGAGACCGCCTGGGAATACCAGGTGCTGTAAGCTTTTGCCTTTTCTTCACTATTTATATAATATGCTGGCTTTTACGGAGGCTGATCTTTAAATAGCCCACATTTTGGAGCAGCCCTCGATTATGGCCATACCGCGCTGAGAGCGCCTGACCTCGTCTGATCTCGGAAGCTAAGCAGCGTCGGGCCTTGTTAGTACTTGGATGGGAGACCGCCTGGGAATACCAGGTGCTGTAAGCTTTTGCCTTTTCTTCACTATTTATATAATATGCTGGCTTTTACGGAGGCTGATCTTTAAATAGCCCACTTTTTGGAGCAGCCCTCGCTTATGGCCATACCGCGCTGAGAGCGCCCGATCTCGTCTGATCTCGGAAGCTAAGCAGCGTCGGGCCTGTTTAGTACTTGGATGGGAGACCGCCTGGGAATACCAGGTGCTGTAAGCTTTTGCCTTTTCTTCACTATTTATATAATATGCTGGCTTTTAGAAAGACGTGTTTTACCGCTCTATTTATTACAATCATTTAAATGTATTATAGAGTTTTAAGTGTTTTACATGTTTTTTAGGCCATTTTATTACTCTTAACATTTTAAGTGTATGTGTCTTTAATAAATGGATGGTTGGCCTTTCATGTGACTAGACACATGACAGGAAGCAGGAAGTACAACTGTATAAGAGAGCAGCATGACAAACAAAGGACAGTCACCAAACTGTTGGATTGAGGAGTTGCTAATTTTAGAGCTCAACTTTCCATTCACCACCTGCAAAATTTGGATTACACTTTCTGTGGATTGTATATACACTGGTGGACACTCACATTGGACTTATCAACACACTGGGATTCTTGGACTGTTTTTAGGGTATGGACAAATGAACTGTATTCTTTTAACAGAGTTTACCTGTTTTTAGGGTATGGACAAATGAACTGTATTCTTTTAACAGAGTTGACCCTAGTTTTATCGTGTTGTTTTAAAGTCTTTTATGTGAACCTTGTAAATACACCAAATCTATTTAAACCAATTTTCTTTTATGTCTCATTCTTTTAACCACTAGTCATTTCTCACAGTTAAATCTGACACCATTTTAGTCTTGTAACTCGGCTGATAAGGCCGATTGTTACACTTTTATGGGAGACCGCCTGGGAATATCAGGTGCTGTAAGCTTTTGGCTTTTCTTCACTATTTATATAATATGCTGGCTTTTACGGAGGCTAATCTTTAAATAGCCCACTTTTTGGAGCAGCCCTCGATTATGGCCATACCGCGCTGAGAGTGCCCGACCTCGTCTGATCTCGGAAGCTAAGCAGCGTCGGGCCTGGTTAGTACTTGGATTGGAGACCGCCTGGGAATACCAGGTGCTGTAAGCTTTTGCCTTTTCTTCACTATTTATATAATATGCTGGCTTTTACGGAGGCTGATCTTTAAATAGCCCACATTTTGGAGCAGCCCTCGATTATGGCCATACCGCGCTGAGAGCGCCCGACCTCGTCTGATCTCGGAAGCTAAGCAGCGTCGGGCCTTGTTAGTACTTGGATGGGAGACCGCCTGGGAATACCAGGTGCTGTAAGCTTTTGCCTTTTCTTCACTATTTATATAATATGCTGGCTTTTACGGAGGCTGATCTTTAAATAGCCCACTTTTTGGAGCAGCCCTCGCTTATGGCCATACCGCGCTGAGAGCGCCCGATCTCGTCTGATCTCGGAAGCTAAGCAGCGTCGGGCCTGTTTAGTACTTGGATGGGAGACCGCCTGGGAATACCAGGTGCTGTAAGCTTTTGCCTTTTCTTCACTATTTATATAATATGCTGGCTTTTAGAAAGACGTGTTTTACCGCTCTATTTATTACAATCATTTAAATGTATTATAGAGTTTTAAGTGTTTTACATGTTTTTTAGGCCATTTTATTACTCTTAACATTTTAAGTGTATGTGTCTTTAATAAATGGATGGTTGGCCTTTCATGTGACTAGACACATGACAGGAAGCAGGAAGTACAACTGTATAAGAGAGCAGCATGACAAACAAAGGACAGTCACCAAACTGTTGGATTGAGGAGTTGCTAATTTTAGAGCTCAACTTTCCATTCACCACCTGCAAAATTTGGATTACACTTTCTGTGGATTGTATATACACTGGTGGACACTCACATTGGACTTATCAACACACTGGGATTCTTGGACTGTTTTTAGGGTATGGACAAATGAACTGTATTCTTTTAACAGAGTTGACCCTAGTTTTATCGTGTTGTTTTAAAGTCTTTTATGTGAACCTTGTAAATACACCAAATCTATTTAAACCAATTTTCTTTTATGTCTCATTCTTTTAACCACTAGTCATCTCTCACAGTTAAATCTGACACCATTTTAGTCTTGTAACTCGGCTGATAAGGCCGATTGTTACACTTTTATGGGAGACCGCCTGGGAATATCAGGTGCTGTAAGCTTTTGGCTTTTCTTCACTATTTATATAATATGCTGGCTTTTACGGAGGCTAATCTTTAAATAGCCCACTTTTTGGAGCAGCCCTCGATTATGGCCATACCGCGCTGAGAGTGCCCGACCTCGTCTGATCTCGGAAGCTAAGCAGCGTCGGGCCTGGTTAGTACTTGGATTGGAGACCGCCTGGGAATACCAGGTGCTGTAAGCTTTTGCCTTTTCTTCACTATTTATATAATATGCTGGCTTTTACGGAGGCTGATCTTTAAATAGCCCACATTTTGGAGCAGCCCTCGATTATGGCCATACCGCGCTGAGAGCGCCCGACCTCGTCTGATCTCGGAAGCTAAGCAGCGTCGGGCCTTGTTAGTACTTGGATGGGAGACCGCCTGGGAATACCAGGTGCTGTAAGCTTTTGCCTTTTCTTCACTATTTATATAATATGCTGGCTTTTACGGAGGCTGATCTTTAAATAGCCCACTTTTTGGAGCAGCCCTCGCTTATGGCCATACCGCGCTGAGAGCGCCCGATCTCGTCTGATCTCGGAAGCTAAGCAGCGTCGGGCCTGTTTAGTACTTGGATGGGAGACCGCCTGGGAATACCAGGTGCTGTAAGCTTTTGCCTTTTCTTCACTATTTATATAATATGCTGGCTTTTAGAAAGACGTGTTTTACCGCTCTATTTATTACAATCATTTAAATGTATTATAGAGTTTTAAGTGTTTTACATGTTTTTTAGGCCATTTTATTACTCTTAACATTTTAAGTGTATGTGTCTTTAATAAATGGATGGTTGGCCTTTCATGTGACTAGACACATGACAGGAAGCAGGAAGTACAACTGTATAAGAGAGCAGCATGACAAACAAAGGACAGTCACCAAACTGTTGGATTGAGGAGTTGCTAATTTTACAGCTCAACTTTCCATTCACCACCTGCAAACTTTGGATTACACTTTCTGTGGATTGTATATACACTGGTGGACACTCACATTGGACTTATCAACACACTGGGATTCTTGGACTGTTTTTAGGGTATGGACAAATGAACTGTATTCTTTTAACAGAGTTTACCTGTTTTTAGGGTATGGACAAATGAACTGTATTCTTTTAACAGAGTTGACCTAGTTTTATCGTGTTGTTTTAAAGTCTTTTATGTGAACCTTGTAAATACACCAAATCTATTTAAACCAATTTTCTTTTATGTCTCATTCTTTTAACCACTAGTCATCTCTCACAGTTAAATCTGACAACATTTTAGTCTTGTAACTCGGCTGATAAGGCCGATTGTTACACTTTTATGGGAGACCGCCTGGGAATATCAGGTGCTGTAAGCTTTTGGCTTTTCTTCACTATTTATATAATATGCTGGCTTTTACGGAGGCTAATCTTTAAATAGCCCACTTTTTGGAGCAGCCCTCGCTTATGGCCATACCGCGCTGAGAGCGCCCGATCTCGTCTGATCTCGGAAGCTAAGCAGCGTCGGGCCTGGTTAGTACTTGGATTGGAGACCGCCTGGGAATACCAGGTGCTGTAAGCTTTTGCCTTTTCTTCACTATTTATATAATATGCTGGCTTTTACGGAGGCTGATCTTTAAATAGCCCACATTTTGGAGCAGCCCTCGATTATGGCCATACCGCGCTGAGAGCGCCTGACCTCGTCTGATCTCGGAAGCTAAGCAGCGTCGGGCCTTGTTAGTACTTGGATGGGAGACCGCCTGGGAATACCAGGTGCTGTAAGCTTTTGCCTTTTCTTCACTATTTATATAATATGCTGGCTTTTACGGAGGCTGATCTTTAAATAGCCCACTTTTTGGAGCAGCCCTCGCTTATGGCCATACCGCGCTGAGAGCGCCCGATCTCGTCTGATCTCGGAAGCTAAGCAGCGTCGGGCCTGTTTAGTACTTGGATGGGAGACCGCCTGGGAATACCAGGTGCTGTAAGCTTTTGCCTTTTCTTCACTATTTATATAATATGCTGGCTTTTAGAAAGACGTGTTTTACCGCTCTATTTATTACAATCATTTAAATGTATTATAGAGTTTTAAGTGTTTTACATGTTTTTTAGGCCATTTTATTACTCTTAACATTTTAAGTGTATGTGTCTTTAATAAATGGATGGTTGGCCTTTCATGTGACTAGACACATGACAGGAAGCAGGAAGTACAACTGTATAAGAGAGCAGCATGACAAACAAAGGACAGTCACCAAACTGTTGGATTGAGGAGTTGCTAATTTTAGAGCTCAACTTTCCATTCACCACCTGCAAAATTTGGATTACACTTTCTGTGGATTGTATATACACTGGTGGACACTCACATTGGACTTATCAACACACTGGGATTCTTGGACTGTTTTTAGGGTATGGACAAATGAACTGTATTCTTTTAACAGAGTTTACCTGTTTTTAGGGTATGGACAAATGAACTGTATTCTTTTAACAGAGTTGACCCTAGTTTTATCGTGTTGTTTTAAAGTCTTTTATGTGAACCTTGTAAATACACCAAATCTATTTAAACCAATTTTCTTTTATGTCTCATTCTTTTAACCACTAGTCATTTCTCACAGTTAAATCTGACACCATTTTAGTCTTGTAACTCGGCTGATAAGGCCGATTGTTACACTTTTATGGGAGACCGCCTGGGAATATCAGGTGCTGTAAGCTTTTGGCTTTTCTTCACTATTTATATAATATGCTGGCTTTTACGGAGGCTAATCTTTAAATAGCCCACTTTTTGGAGCAGCCCTCGATTATGGCCATACCGCGCTGAGAGTGCCCGACCTCGTCTGATCTCGGAAGCTAAGCAGCGTCGGGCCTGGTTAGTACTTGGATTGGAGACCGCCTGGGAATACCAGGTGCTGTAAGCTTTTGCCTTTTCTTCACTATTTATATAATATGCTGGCTTTTACGGAGGCTGATCTTTAAATAGCCCACATTTTGGAGCAGCCCTCGATTATGGCCATACCGCGCTGAGAGCGCCCGACCTCGTCTGATCTCGGAAGCTAAGCAGCGTCGGGCCTTGTTAGTACTTGGATGGGAGACCGCCTGGGAATACCAGGTGCTGTAAGCTTTTGCCTTTTCTTCACTATTTATATAATATGCTGGCTTTTACGGAGGCTGATCTTTAAATAGCCCACTTTTTGGAGCAGCCCTCGCTTATGGCCATACCGCGCTGAGAGCGCCCGATCTCGTCTGATCTCGGAAGCTAAGCATCGTCGGGCCTGTTTAGTACTTGGATGGGAGACCGCCTGGGAATACCAGGTGCTGTAAGCTTTTGCCTTTTCTTCACTATTTATATAATATGCTGGCTTTTAGAAAGACGTGTTTTACCGCTCTATTTATTACAATCATTTAAATGTATTATAGAGTTTTAAGTGTTTTACATGTTTTTTAGGCCATTTTATTACTCTTAACATTTTAAGTGTATGTGTCTTTAATAAATGGATGGTTGGCCTTTCATGTGACTAGACACATGACAGGAAGCAGGAAGTACAACTGTATAAGAGAGCAGCATGACAAACAAAGGACAGTCACCAAACTGTTGGATTGAGGAGTTGCTAATTTTAGAGCTCAACTTTCCATTCACCACCTGCAAAATTTGGATTACACTTTCTGTGGATTGTATATACACTGGTGGACACTCACATTGGACTTATCAACACACTGGGATTCTTGGACTGTTTTTAGGGTATGGACAAATGAACTGTATTCTTTTAACAGAGTTTACCTGTTTTTAGGGTATGGACAAATGAACTGTATTCTTTTAACAGAGTTGACCCTAGTTTTATCGTGTTGTTTTAAAGTCTTTTATGTGAACCTTGTAAATACACCAAATCTATTTAAACCAATTTTCTTTTATGTCTCATTCTTTTAACCACTAGTCATCTCTCACAGTTAAATCTGACACCATTTTAGTCTTGTAACTCGGCTGATAAGGCCGATTGTTACACTTTTATGGGAGACCGCCTGGGAATATCAGGTGCTGTAAGCTTTTGGCTTTTCTTCACTATTTATATAATATGCTGGCTTTTACGGAGGCTAATCTTTAAATAGCCCACTTTTTGGAGCAGCCCTCGATTATGGCCATACCGCGCTGAGAGCGGCTGACCTCGTCTGATCTCGGAAGCTAAGCAGCGTCGGGCCTTGTTAGTACTTGGATGGGAGACCGCCTGGGAATACCAGGTGCTGTAAGCTTTTGCCTTTTCTTCACTATTTATATAATATGCTGGCTTTTACGGAGGCTGATCTTTAAATAGCCCACTTTTTGGAGCAGCCCTCGCTTATGGCCATACCGCGCTGAGAGCGCCCGATCTCGTCTGATCTCGGAAGCTAAGCAGCGTCGGGCCTGTTTAGTACTTGGATGGGAGACCGCCTGGGAATACCAGGTGCTGTAAGCTTTTGCCTTTTCTTCACTATTTATATAATATGCTGGCTTTTAGAAAGACGTGTTTTACCGCTCTATTTATTACAATCATTTAAATGTATTATAGAGTTTTAAGTGTTTTACATGTTTTTTAGGCCATTTTATTACTCTTAACATTTTAAGTGTATGTGTCTTTAATAAATGGATGGTTGGCCTTTCATGTGACTAGACACATGACAGGAAGCAGGAAGTACAACTGTATAAGAGAGCAGCATGACAAACAAAGGACAGTCACCAAACTGTTGGATTGAGGAGTTGCTAATTTTAGAGCTCAACTTTCCATTCACCACCTGCAAAATTTGGATTACACTTTCTGTGGATTGTATATACACTGGTGGACACTCACATTGGACTTATCAACACACTGGGATTCTTGGACTGTTTTTAGGGTATGGACAAATGAACTGTATTCTTTTAACAGAGTTTACCTGTTTTTAGGGTATGGACAAATGAACTGTATTCTTTTAACAGAGTTGACCCTAGTTTTATCGTGTTGTTTTAAAGTCTTTTATGTGAACCTTGTAAATACACCAAATCTATTTAAACCAATTTTCTTTTATGTCTCATTCTTTTAACCACTAGTCATTTCTCACAGTTAAATCTGACACCATTTTAGTCTTGTAACTCGGCTGATAAGGCCGATTGTTACACTTTTATGGGAGACCGCCTGGGAATATCAGGTGCTGTAAGCTTTTGGCTTTTCTTCACTATTTATATAATATGCTGGCTTTTACGGAGGCTAATCTTTAAATAGCCCACTTTTTGGAGCAGCCCTCGATTATGGCCATACCGCGCTGAGAGTGCCCGACCTCGTCTGATCTCGGAAGCTAAGCAGCGTCGGGCCTGGTTAGTACTTGGATTGGAGACCGCCTGGGAATACCAGGTGCTGTAAGCTTTTGCCTTTTCTTCACTATTTATATAATATGCTGGCTTTTACGGAGGCTGATCTTTAAATAGCCCACATTTTGGAGCAGCCCTCGATTATGGCCATACCGCGCTGAGAGCGCCCGACCTCGTCTGATCTCGGAAGCTAAGCAGCGTCGGGCCTTGTTAGTACTTGGATGGGAGACCGCCTGGGAATACCAGGTGCTGTAAGCTTTTGCCTTTTCTTCACTATTTATATAATATGCTGGCTTTTACGGAGGCTGATCTTTAAATAGCCCACTTTTTGGAGCAGCCCTCGCTTATGGCCATACCGCGCTGAGAGCGCCCGATCTCGTCTGATCTCGGAAGCTAAGCAGCGTCGGGCCTGTTTAGTACTTGGATGGGAGACCGCCTGGGAATACCAGGTGCTGTAAGCTTTTGCCTTTTCTTCACTATTTATATAATATGCTGGCTTTTAGAAAGACGTGTTTTACCGCTCTATTTATTACAATCATTTAAATGTATTATAGAGTTTTAAGTGTTTTACATGTTTTTTAGGCCATTTTATTACTCTTAACATTTTAAGTGTATGTGTCTTTAATAAATGGATGGTTGGCCTTTCATGTGACTAGACACATGACAGGAAGCAGGAAGTACAACTGTATAAGAGAGCAGCATGACAAACAAAGGACAGTCACCAAACTGTTGGATTGAGGAGTTGCTAATTTTAGAGCTCAACTTTCCATTCACCACCTGCAAAATTTGGATTACACTTTCTGTGGATTGTATATACACTGGTGGACACTCACATTGGACTTATCAACACACTGGGATTCTTGGACTGTTTTTAGGGTATGGACAAATGAACTGTATTCTTTTAACAGAGTTTACCTGTTTTTAGGGTATGGACAAATGAACTGTATTCTTTTAACAGAGTTGACCCTAGTTTTATCGTGTTGTTTTAAAGTCTTTTATGTGAACCTTGTAAATACACCAAATCTATTTAAACCAATTTTCTTTTATGTCTCATTCTTTTAACCACTAGTCATCTCTCACAGTTAAATCTGACACCATTTTAGTCTTGTAACTCGGCTGATAAGGCCGATTGTTACACTTTTATGGGAGACCGCCTGGGAATATCAGGTGCTGTAAGCTTTTGGCTTTTCTTCACTATTTATATAATATGCTGGCTTTTACGGAGGCTAATCTTTAAATAGCCCACTTTTTGGAGCAGCCCTCGATTATGGCCATACCGCGCTGAGAGTGCCCGACCTCGTCTGATCTCGGAAGCTAAGCAGCGTCGGGCCTGGTTAGTACTTGGATTGGAGACCGCCTGGGAATACCAGGTGCTGTAAGCTTTTGCCTTTTCTTCACTATTTATATAATATGCTGGCTTTTACGGAGGCTGATCTTTAAATAGCCCACATTTTGGAGCAGCCCTCGATTATGGCCATACCGCGCTGAGAGCGCCCGACCTCGTCTGATCTCGGAAGCTAAGCAGCGTCGGGCCTTGTTAGTACTTGGATGGGAGACCGCCTGGGAATACCAGGTGCTGTAAGCTTTTGCCTTTTCTTCACTATTTATATAATATGCTGGCTTTTACGGAGGCTGATCTTTAAATAGCCCACTTTTTGGAGCAGCCCTCGCTTATGGCCATACCGCGCTGAGAGCGCCCGATCTCGTCTGATCTCGGAAGCTAAGCAGCGTCGGGCCTGTTTAGTACTTGGATGGGAGACCGCCTGGGAATACCAGGTGCTGTAAGCTTTTGCCTTTTCTTCACTATTTATATAATATGCTGGCTTTTAGAAAGACGTGTTTTACCGCTCTATTTATTACAATCATTTAAATGTATTATAGAGTTTTAAGTGTTTTACATGTTTTTTAGGCCATTTTATTACTCTTAACATTTTAAGTGTATGTGTCTTTAATAAATGGATGGTTGGCCTTTCATGTGACTAGACACATGACAGGAAGCAGGAAGTACAACTGTATAAGAGAGCAGCATGACAAACAAAGGACAGTCACCAAACTGTTGGATTGAGGAGTTGCTAATTTTACAGCTCAACTTTCCATTCACCACCTGCAAACTTTGGATTACACTTTCTGTGGATTGTATATACACTGGTGGACACTCACATTGGACTTATCAACACACTGGGATTCTTGGACTGTTTTTAGGGTATGGACAAATGAACTGTATTCTTTTAACAGAGTTTACCTGTTTTTAGGGTATGGACAAATGAACTGTATTCTTTTAACAGAGTTGACCTAGTTTTATCGTGTTGTTTTAAAGTCTTTTATGTGAACCTTGTAAATACACCAAATCTATTTAAACCAATTTTCTTTTATGTCTCATTCTTTTAACCACTAGTCATCTCTCACAGTTAAATCTGACAACATTTTAGTCTTGTAACTCGGCTGATAAGGCCGATTGTTACACTTTTATGGGAGACCGCCTGGGAATACCAGGTGCTGTAAGCTTTTGCCTTTTCTTCACTATTTATATAATATGCTGGCTTTTACGGAGGCTAATCTTTAAATAGCCCACTTTTTGGAGCAGCCCTCGATTATGGCCATACCGCGCTGAGAGCGCCCGACCTCGTCTGATCTCGGAAGCTAAGCAGCGTCGGGCCTGGTTAGTACTTGGATTGGAGACCGCCTGGGAATACCAGGTGCTGTAAGCTTTTGCCTTTTCTTCACTATTTATATAATATGCTGGCTTTTACGGAGGCTGATCTTTAAATAGCCCACTTTTTGGAGCAGCCCTCGCTTATGGCCATACCGCGCTGAGAGCGCCCGATCTCGTCTGATCTCGGAAGCTAAGCAGCGTCGGGCCTGGTTAGTACTTGGATGGGAGACCGCCTGGGAATACCAGGTGCTGTAAGCTTTTGCCTTTTCTTCACTATTTATATAATATGCTGGCTTTTAGAAAGACGTGTTTTACCGCTCTATTTATTACAATCATTTAAATGTATTATAGAGTTTTAAGTGTTTTACATGTTTTTTAGGCCATTTTATTACTCTTAACATTTTAAGTGTATGTGTCTTTAATAAATGGATGGTTGGCCTGTCATGTGACTAGACACATGACAGGAAGCCGGAAGTACAACTGTATAAGAGAGCAGCATGACAAACAAAGGACAGTCACCAAACTGTTGGATTGAGGAGTTGCTAATTTTAGAGCTCAACTTTCCATTCACCACCTGCAAACTTTGGATTACACTTTCTGTGGATTGTATATACACTGGTGGACACTCACATTGGACTTATCAACACACTGGGATTCTTGGACTGTTTTTAGGGTATGGACAAATGAACTGTATTCTTTTAACAGAGTTTACCTGTTTTTAGGGTATGGACAAATGAACTGTATTCTTTTAACAGAGTTGACCTAGTTTTATCGTGTTGTTTTAAAGTCTTTTATGTGAACCTTGTAAATACACCAAATCTATTTAAACCAATTTTCTTTTATGTCTCATTCTTTTAACCACTAGTCATCTCTCACAGTTAAATCTGACACCATTTTAGTCTTGTAACTCGGCTGATAAGGCCGATTGTTACACTTTTATGGGAGACCGCCTGGGAATATCAGGTGCTGTAAGCTTTTGGCTTTTCTTCACTATTTATATAATATGCTGGCTTTTACGGAGGCTAATCTTTAAATAGCCCACTTTTTGGAGCAGCCCTCGCTTATGGCCATACCGCGCTGAGAGCGCCCGATCTCGTCTGATCTCGGAAGCTAAGCAGCGTCGGGCCTGGTTAGTACTTGGATTGGAGACCGCCTGGGAATACCAGGTGCTGTAAGCTTTTGCCTTTTCTTCACTATTTATATAATATGCTGGCTTTTACGGAGGCTGATCTTTAAATAGCCCACATTTTGGAGCAGCCCTCGATTATGGCCATACCGCGCTGAGAGCGCCTGACCTCGTCTGATCTCGGAAGCTAAGCAGCGTCGGGCCTTGTTAGTACTTGGATGGGAGACCGCCTGGGAATACCAGGTGCTGTAAGCTTTTGCCTTTTCTTCACTATTTATATAATATGCTGGCTTTTACGGAGGCTGATCTTTAAATAGCCCACTTTTTGGAGCAGCCCTCGCTTATGGCCATACCGCGCTGAGAGCGCCCGATCTCGTCTGATCTCGGAAGCTAAGCAGCGTCGGGCCTGTTTAGTACTTGGATGGGAGACCGCCTGGGAATACCAGGTGCTGTAAGCTTTTGCCTTTTCTTCACTATTTATATAATATGCTGGCTTTTAGAAAGACGTGTTTTACCGCTCTATTTATTACAATCATTTAAATGTATTATAGAGTTTTAAGTGTTTTACATGTTTTTTAGGCCATTTTATTACTCTTAACATTTTAAGTGTATGTGTCTTTAATAAATGGATGGTTGGCCTTTCATGTGACTAGACACATGACAGGAAGCAGGAAGTACAACTGTATAAGAGAGCAGCATGACAAACAAAGGACAGTCACCAAACTGTTGGATTGAGGAGTTGCTAATTTTAGAGCTCAACTTTCCATTCACCACCTGCAAAATTTGGATTACACTTTCTGTGGATTGTATATACACTGGTGGACACTCACATTGGACTTATCAACACACTGGGATTCTTGGACTGTTTTTAGGGTATGGACAAATGAACTGTATTCTTTTAACAGAGTTTACCTGTTTTTAGGGTATGGACAAATGAACTGTATTCTTTTAACAGAGTTGACCCTAGTTTTATCGTGTTGTTTTAAAGTCTTTTATGTGAACCTTGTAAATACACCAAATCTATTTAAACCAATTTTCTTTTATGTCTCATTCTTTTAACCACTAGTCATTTCTCACAGTTAAATCTGACACCATTTTAGTCTTGTAACTCGGCTGATAAGGCCGATTGTTACACTTTTATGGGAGACCGCCTGGGAATATCAGGTGCTGTAAGCTTTTGGCTTTTCTTCACTATTTATATAATATGCTGGCTTTTACGGAGGCTAATCTTTAAATAGCCCACTTTTTGGAGCAGCCCTCGATTATGGCCATACCGCGCTGAGAGTGCCCGACCTCGTCTGATCTCGGAAGCTAAGCAGCGTCGGGCCTGGTTAGTACTTGGATTGGAGACCGCCTGGGAATACCAGGTGCTGTAAGCTTTTGCCTTTTCTTCACTATTTATATAATATGCTGGCTTTTACGGAGGCTGATCTTTAAATAGCCCACATTTTGGAGCAGCCCTCGATTATGGCCATACCGCGCTGAGAGCGCCCGACCTCGTCTGATCTCGGAAGCTAAGCAGCGTCGGGCCTTGTTAGTACTTGGATGGGAGACCGCCTGGGAATACCAGGTGCTGTAAGCTTTTGCCTTTTCTTCACTATTTATATAATATGCTGGCTTTTACGGAGGCTGATCTTTAAATAGCCCACTTTTTGGAGCAGCCCTCGCTTATGGCCATACCGCGCTGAGAGCGCCCGATCTCGTCTGATCTCGGAAGCTAAGCAGCGTCGGGCCTGTTTAGTACTTGGATGGGAGACCG
>NC_133361.1:94291632-94309132 GCF_049309525.1 Garra rufa
CATTTAAATGTATTATAGAGTTTTAAGTGTTTTACATGTTTTTTAGGCCATTTTATTACTCTTAACATTTTAAGTGTATGTGTCTTTAATAAATGGATGGTTGGCCTTTCATGTGACTAGACACATGACAGGAAGCAGGAAGTACAACTGTATAAGAGAGCAGCATGACAAACAAAGGACAGTCACCAAACTGTTGGATTGAGGAGTTGCTAATTTTAGAGCTCAACTTTCCATTCACCACCTGCAAAATTTGGATTACACTTTCTGTGGATTGTATATACACTGGTGGACACTCACATTGGACTTATCAACACACTGGGATTCTTGGACTGTTTTTAGGGTATGGACAAATGAACTGTATTCTTTTAACAGAGTTTACCTGTTTTTAGGGTATGGACAAATTAACTGTATTCTTTTAACAGAGTTGACCCTAGTTTTATCGTGTTGTTTTAAAGTCTTTTATGTGAACCTTGTAAATACACCAAATCTATTTAAACCAATTTTCTTTTATGTCTCATTCTTTTAACCACTAGTCATCTCTCACAGTTAAATCTGACACCATTTTAGTCTTGTAACTCGGCTGATAAGGCCGATTGTTACACTTTTATGGGAGACCGCCTGGGAATATCAGGTGCTGTAAGCTTTTGGCTTTTCTTCACTATTTATATAATATGCTGGCTTTTACGGAGGCTAATCTTTAAATAGCCCACTTTTTGGAGCAGCCCTCGATTATGGCCATACCGCGCTGAGAGTGCCCGACCTCGTCTGATCTCGGAAGCTAAGCAGCGTCGGGCCTGGTTAGTACTTGGATTGGAGACCGCCTGGGAATACCAGGTGCTGTAAGCTTTTGCCTTTTCTTCACTATTTATATAATATGCTGGCTTTTACGGAGGCTGATCTTTAAATAGCCCACATTTTGGAGCAGCCCTCGATTATGGCCATACCGCGCTGAGAGCGCCCGACCTCGTCTGATCTCGGAAGCTAAGCAGCGTCGGGCCTTGTTAGTACTTGGATGGGAGACCGCCTGGGAATACCAGGTGCTGTAAGCTTTTGCCTTTTCTTCACTATTTATATAATATGCTGGCTTTTACGGAGGCTGATCTTTAAATAGCCCACTTTTTGGAGCAGCCCTCGCTTATGGCCATACCGCGCTGAGAGCGCCCGATCTCGTCTGATCTCGGAAGCTAAGCAGCGTCGGGCCTGTTTAGTACTTGGATGGGAGACCGCCTGGGAATACCAGGTGCTGTAAGCTTTTGCCTTTTCTTCACTATTTATATAATATGCTGGCTTTTAGAAAGACGTGTTTTACCGCTCTATTTATTACAATCATTTAAATGTATTATAGAGTTTTAAGTGTTTTACATGTTTTTTAGGCCATTTTATTACTCTTAACATTTTAAGTGTATGTGTCTTTAATAAATGGATGGTTGGCCTTTCATGTGACTAGACACATGACAGGAAGCAGGAAGTACAACTGTATAAGAGAGCAGCATGACAAACAAAGGACAGTCACCAAACTGTTGGATTGAGGAGTTGCTAATTTTAGAGCTCAACTTTCCATTCACCACCTGCAAAATTTGGATTACACTTTCTGTGGATTGTATATACACTGGTGGACACTCACATTGGACTTATCAACACACTGGGATTCTTGGACTGTTTTTAGGGTATGGACAAATTAACTGTATTCTTTTAACAGAGTTTACCTGTTTTTAGGGTATGGACAAATGAACTGTATTCTTTTAACAGAGTTGACCCTAGTTTTATCGTGTTGTTTTAAAGTCTTTTATGTGAACCTTGTAAATACACCAAATCTATTTAAACCAATTTTCTTTTATGTCTCATTCTTTTAACCACTAGTCATCTCTCACAGTTAAATCTGACACCATTTTAGTCTTGTAACTCGGCTGATAAGGCCGATTGTTACACTTTTATGGGAGACCGCCTGGGAATATCAGGTGCTGTAAGCTTTTGCCTTTTCTTCACTATTTATATAATATGCTGGCTTTTACGGAGGCTAATCTTTAAATAGCCCACTTTTTGGAGCAGCCCTCGATTATGGCCATACCGCGCTGAGAGTGCCCGACCTCGTCTGATCTCGGAAGCTAAGCAGCGTCGGGCCTGGTTAGTACTTGGATTGGAGACCGCCTGGGAATACCAGGTGCTGTAAGCTTTTGCCTTTTCTTCACTATTTATATAATATGCTGGCTTTTACGGAGGCTGATCTTTAAATAGCCCACATTTTGGAGCAGCCCTCGATTATGGCCATACCGCGCTGAGAGCGCCCGACCTCGTCTGATCTCGGAAGCTAAGCAGCGTCGGGCCTTGTTAGTACTTGGATGGGAGACCGCCTGGGAATACCAGGTGCTGTAAGCTTTTGCCTTTTCTTCACTATTTATATAATATGCTGGCTTTTACGGAGGCTGATCTTTAAATAGCCCACTTTTTGGAGCAGCCCTCGCTTATGGCCATACCGCGCTGAGAGCGCCCGATCTCGTCTGACCTCGGAAGCTAAGCAGCGTCGGGCCTGTTTAGTACTTGGATGGGAGACCGCCTGGGAATACCAGGTGCTGTAAGCTTTTGCCTTTTCTTCACTATTTATATAATATGCTGGCTTTTAGAAAGACGTGTTTTACCGCTCTATTTATTACAATCATTTAAATGTATTATAGAGTTTTAAGTGTTTTACATGTTTTTTAGGCCATTTTATTACTCTTAACATTTTAAGTGTATGTGTCTTTAATAAATGGATGGTTGGCCTTTCATGTGACTAGACACATGACAGGAAGCAGGAAGTACAACTGTATAAGAGAGCAGCATGACAAACAAAGGACAGTCACCAAACTGTTGGATTGAGGAGTTGCTAATTTTAGAGCTCAACTTTCCATTCACCACCTGCAAAATTTGGATTACACTTTCTGTGGATTGTATATACACTGGTGGACACTCACATTGGACTTATCAACACACTGGGATTCTTGGACTGTTTTTAGGGTATGGACAAATGAACTGTATTCTTTTAACAGAGTTTACCTGTTTTTAGGGTATGGACAAATGAACTGTATTCTTTTAACAGAGTTGACCCTAGTTTTATCGTGTTGTTTTAAAGTCTTTTATGTGAACCTTGTAAATACACCAAATCTATTTAAACCAATTTTCTTTTATGTCTCATTCTTTTAACCACTAGTCATCTCTCACAGTTAAATCTGACCCCATTTTAGTCTTGTAACTCGGCTGATAAGGCCGATTGTTACACTTTTATGGGAGACCGCCTGGGAATACCAGGTGCTGTAAGCTTTTGCCTTTTCTTCACTATTTATATAATATGCTGGCTTTTACGGAGGCTGATCTTTAAATAGCCCACTTTTTGGAGCTGCCCTCGCTTATGACCATACCGCGTTGAGAGCGCCCGATCTCGTCTGATCTCGGAAGCTAAGCAGCGTCGGGCCTGTTTAGTACTTGGATGGGAGACTGCCTGGGAATACCAGGTGCTGTAAGCTTTTGCCTTTTCTTCACTATTTATATAATATGCTGGCTTTTAGAAAGACGTGTTTTACCGCTCTATTTATTACAATCATTTAAATGTATCATAGAGTTTTAAGTGTTTTACATGTTTTTTAGGCCATTTTATTACTCTTAACATTTTAAGTGTATGTGTCTTTAATAAATGGATGGTTGGCCTGTCATGTGACTAGACACATGACAGGAAGCAGGAAGTACAACTGTATAAGAGAGCAGCATGACAAACAAAGGACAGTCACCAAACTGTTGGATTGAGGAGTTGCTAATTTTAGAGCTCAACTTTCCATTCACCACCTGCAAACTTTGGATTACACTTTCTGTGGATTGTATATACACTGGTGGACACTCACATTGGACTTATCAACACACTGGGATTCTTGGACTGTTTTTAGGGTATGGACAAATGAACTGTATTCTTTTAACAGAGTTTACCTGTTTTTAGGGTATGGACAAATGAACTGTATTCTTTTAACAGAGTTGACCTGTTTTTAGGGTATGGACAAATGAACTGTATTCTTTTAACATAGTTGAGCTAGTTTTATCGTGTTGTTTTAAAGTCTTTTATGTGAACCTTGTAAATACACCAAATCTATTTAAACCAATTTTCTTTTATGTCTCATTCTTTTAACCACTAGTCATCTCTCACAGTTAAATCTGACCCCATTTTAGTCTTGTAACTCGGCTGATAAGGCCGATTGTTACACTTTTATGGGAGACCGCCTGGGAATACCAGGTGCTGTAAGCTTTTGCCTTTTCTTCACTATTTATATAATATGCTGGCTTTTACGGAGGCTGATGTTTAAATAGCCCACTTTTTGGAGCAGCCCTCGCTGATGGCCATACCGCGCTGAGAGCGCCCGATCTCGTCTGATCTCGGAAGCTAAGCAGCGTCGGGCCTTGTTAGTACTTGGATGGGAGACCGCCTGGGAATACCAGGTGCTGTAAGCTTTTGCCTTTTCTTCACTATTTATATAATATGCTGGCTTTTACGGAGGCTGATCTTTAAATAGCCCACTTTTTGGAGAAGCCCTCGCTTACGGCCATACCACGCTGAGCGCCCTCTAGTGGAAGCAGGAAGTGGTACAGCTTGTTGGAGAAAGCAAACAGAGAGCGTTTTGAGTTTTGAGAACTGGAAACTGAAGCCTGTGTTTTTAAAACAACCTTTTTGAAAAAGAGGAATTGGTGGGCAGTCAAGTTATTTAATCCCCAAACGGCTATTGCTGTTTGGGGATAGATACTTTCTGTGCTGAGATGGCTACAATGTTGGATGACAAAATGGAGGTGGGAAGAGGCCTGGAGAAAAGGAACACAAGGGAAATGGATGGAGAACGGGACCAAAGAAGAAGGAATTATGAAAAGAGGCTCACAGTGCTGGTGGAAATAGAAGGAGAAGATAGAATAACGATGATGGAGATACTGAAGAAAGTGAGAGAAGAGTGTGGAGTGGTGATCGGCTGTAGATACAAAACACCAAAAGAATACGAGCTGACAATGGAAGAGGAAAAAGGAAAGAAGAAGTTGTTGGATGGGCTGAAGATAAAGAACAGTCGGATTATGGCGAAAGAGGTGGACTGTATGGAGATGGTGGTCTCATTTCTTGGTCTACCAATGTATATTCAGGATGAGGAGATACTGAGAAAGCTGTCGGAATGGGGAGTTAAAGCGGTCTCAAGAGTGAAAAGGAGAATGTGGCCGGGGACAGATATCGCTGATGGGACTAGATTTTTAAAGGTAAAATTCAATGATGTGGTAAAATCACTGCCATATTCAACAAAGTTTGAGACACTAGGAGGGACTGAGCACTTCAGAGTGATACATGACAGGCAAGTGAAAGTCTGTCGCCTGTGCATTCAGCCAGGTCACATTGTAAGAGACTGCCCAAGCTTCAGATGTTTTAAATGTGACAAGCAGGGACATTACGCCAGAGAGTGCAAGGAGGTGAACTGCATTATGTGCAATATGCGACCTGGATTATGTGTGTGTGAAACACTGCCGGAGATGGATGAGGAAAACAGCAATGAGGAGGATTCGGATCTGTATGAGGTGGATGAAGAGGTGGAGATCGAAGGAAAGGAAGGTGAAGCGACTGGAGAAGAAAGAAGGGATGCATGGAGTGGAGAAGAAAGAACAGTGGAGTGGAGAGCGATTGAGAATGTGAGCAGTCAAGAGGAGGAGGCTCCAGGGCAGAGGCAGAGAGAGAGAAAGAAAAAAGAAAGAAAGGAGAGCGGAACCCGGAAAGGAGATGGCTATGAAGGGCTTGGAGTGTGAAAATGGAGAAGGGGAAACAGCGAAAGGTGATGGAGAGAGTCAGGAGGGTGACAGTGCAAAAGGGCAAGGCGAAAAGCTGCAGGTGGAGGGATGTGGAGGAGTGCCAGAGAGTCTAGAGACAATCGAGGACGAGGACATGGACACAAGCGAAGGAAAAAGGGTGCAGAAGAAAAGAAAGAAGAAAGAAATGGAGGAGCACACTGCAGAAAGTAAGTGCATGGATTGAGCAAAATGAGTATGATTTTTTTCAAAATTATGATACTTGCTATGTGGGGCATTATGAACATTGCCTGTTTGAATAGCAATGGGTTAAGAGATGAAAATAAGTTTGAGAAGGTGAAGGGTTTGTTAAAAGCGGATATACTCTGTTTGCAAGAGACACACTGGTCTGATGAAATAATGGACAACATAAGAAAGAGGTGGGAAGGTGAAATTATTTCTAATCATGGGACTGCAAAATCCTGTGGCGTGGCAACCCTGATAAAAGGAGATCGATTAAACAATGTGAAGCAAATATACAAGGATGGAAATGGGAGATTGTTAGTGATTGAATTTGTATTTCACAATGAACTGTTCAGGCTGATAAACATTTATGCACCTAACACAGAAAATGAAAGAAAAGAAGTCTTTAAAGAAATTAAGCCGCTGTGTAAAGGCAACTTTATAATAGTCGGTGACTTTAATGTATGGTGCACAAGACTGGACGCGTCAAGCAGCGCAAACTTTAAGTCAGATGTATCCAGAAAATATTTAACTGAATGGATGCAAAATGAGGACATAGTTGATGTATGGAGGGATGAGAATCCCTACAAAAAAGACTTCTCTAGAAGACAATTGGTGATGGGAGTCTTGAAACAAAGCCGTATAGATTTATGTTTAACCAAAAGGGAAATGTTAAAATATATAAAAAATGTGAGATATAAGTTTGTGGGAGTAAGTGACCATGCTATGATGATGGTAAAGATGGGTGTGAACGAGGAGGAGAGGGGGGGAGGAATGTGGTGTTTGAATGCAGACTTGCTAAAAGAAGAGGCATATAAAGAAAATATCAGAAAATGTATAGATTATGAAATGGAAAATATCTTATTTGATGAAAATGTATGTGAGTGGTGGGAAAAAATGAAAGGGATAATTAAAAAAAGAAGTATTAGATATGCCAAACAAAGGAATTTTAAGAGAAGGAGCAAAGTTGAGGTAATGCAAAATGAATTGAAGAGGGAAGCAGAAAAAATAGAAATTAATCCCGAGCAAGATAAAGAACGCTTTATGCAGATAAATGCAGAAATAGAGGAGTATGAAAAAGAAAAAAGTAAGGGTGCAATAATAAGGAGTAGAGCGCAGTATGCGTTAGAGGGAGAAAGAAGCACAAAGTTCTTTCTAAACTTAGAAAAGAAAAAGCAGATGAAAAAGTATATAACAGAGTTGGAAAATGAAAAAGGAGATAAGATTACTGATTATGTGGAGATAATAAGAGAAGTAGAAATATTTTATAAGAAGCTATTTAAGAAAGAAGGGGTTAAACAGGAGTGTGTGGAGGAAGTTTTGAACTCTGTGAGTGTGAGGTTAAGTGAAAGTGAGAAAAATATATGTGAAAGTGACATAGGTATCGAAGAAATAAAAGAAGCAATAAAACAGACAAAGAAGAATAAAAGCCCGGGCTCAGACGGCTTAACGCATGAGTTTTACAAGACTTTTGAAGAGACTGTAGCACCAATATTGTGGAAGGTTTATAGAAGTATGGAAGAGAGAGGTGAAATGCCAGAGTCTATGGGGCTAGGAGTAATCACAATACTATATAAAAATAAAGGAAGTCCACTTAAGCTAGAAAATTATAGACCGTTGAGTCTGTTAAACACGGATTATAAAATACTGACAAAAGTGCTGGCAAATAGGATAAAAGAGGTGGTAGGGTCAATAGTATCACCAAGCCAAGCTTATAGCATAAAGGGAAGAGACATTACAGATACAATTTGCACAATAAGGGACGTAGTAGAAGGGATGGGGAAAGATGGGAAAGGGGGATTGGTTTTATCTATAGACTTAAATAAGGCTTTTGATAGGGTGGAACATAGCTTTATAGAACAGACAATGGGGAGATTTGGGTTTGGAGAGAGAATGCAAAAGTGGATAAAATTAATATATGTAAATGCTAAAAGTTGTGTTAAGGTTAATGGGGTGTTAACTGACCCCTTTCAGTTAGAGAGGTCAGTAAGGCAAGGCTGTCCGTTGTCTGCAATATTGTATTCAATAACAGCTGAGCCACTGGCGACACTCATCAAAAATGACAAGGAAATAAAAGGTATTCAAATACCAAATGGAGGATTGAGTGTAATACATCAATATGCAGATGATACAACTTTTACAGTTAGGGATATAGAGAGTATAAATAAAATTAGAAAACAGATGGAAAAATATGGGAAAGCGTCAGGTGCTAAAATAAATGTGGAAAAATCTGAAATAATGAGTATAGGAGGAATAAGGGTGGAAGGGTCAGATGTTCCATTTAAAATAACGAAAGATTTTATAAAAATTTTAGGGGTAAACGTAGGAGAGAATGCAAAAGAGGCAAGAGATGCAACATGGTCAGGAGTGCTAAACAAAATCAAGCAAGTGTTACAGTTTTGGAGACTAAGGGAATTAAGACTAAGAGGAAAAGTGGTAGTGGTTAATTCTTTATTGTTAACTAAATGTAATTATGTGATGGGAGCAATTGATTTACCAGACTGGGTGTTAAATGGAATAAAAGAGGCTGTGAATATTTTTGTGTGGGGTGGGAAAGGAGTAAAAATATCAGCAAAAACATTAATAGCAGATTACAGTGAGGGGGGTTTGAAATTGATGGATTTAGATGTGAAAAGGAAAGCAATAAGAGTTAAGACAATAAAAAAGTATTTATGTGGCAAAGTAGAATGTGGATGGAAGGGGTATATGAGAAAATATTTAAATGAAGGAGGAGGGTGTGGTGAAGAAGGAGTGTTTATGGTTTTAAAAAAGCCAATGATTGAAAAGTTGCCTTTGTTTTACCAAGAAGTGTTTACTGCATGGGCTGAATTTGTGATAAATGTAAACTATGAATGTGAAAACATAAACCAAATACACAATCAGCCAATTTTCCTGAACCCAAGAATAAGGAGGGGAGGGAAAATGCTTTACAACAGACTGTTCATGAGAGCGGGGGTAAGGAAAGTAAAGGATATGGCTTACGAATATGTAAAAGGTTTTTTACCGAATAGAGCAATATATGATTGTGTGGTGGGGTGGGATGATGAAATTGAGAAAGCAAAAGTGGATGGTGAATGTGAAAACATTAAAAAAAGCCTGCCTGAAAGGTGGGTAGAAAGGATTGAAAGGGAAACTGTTAAAGTGGGAGATTGGGGAATGCCTGAAATGTACATTGTGGAAAATGGGAGAAAAAAGTTTTTGTGGGAGATAAATGTGAAAACTGTATACAAAATGATGGTCAGAAAGGAGATCAAAGTGCCTGCATCAGAAGCGGTATGGCCAAGATTGTTTCCTGATTTGAAAGTAAAAACAATATGGAGAAACTTAAATATAAAATACAACGGACTAGACTGTGAGAACTTGGACTTCAAGCTACGACACAATAGAATCTATACAAAGGTGGTAATTCATCAAATGAATAAAAATGTGAGTAGAGAATGTGATATATGTGAGACAGAGCCAGAAACTTTGATGCACATTTTCTTTGAGTGCAAGGAACTTGAGGAGTTTCATGGAAAAATGAAAAAACTGATAAAAGATGGAATGGGAAAAGGGGTTGCAGAAGATGAGTGGAAAAAACTGTTTTTGTTTGGTGAATGTACAAATTATAAGGATAGGAAGGTGAACTTTTGGAATTTGATTCTAAGTAATGCAAGGTATGCAATATGGGTGAGGAGGAATATGGCATACTATGAGAGAAAGAAAGTAGATGTGACTAAAATGTTCAAGAGTATTGTTAGAAAGAATGTGTATATAATGTGGAAATACCTAAGCAAAGAAGAATTTGAAAAAGCATTTGTAGAAGAAAGTGGATTTATATGTACAAAAGAAAGGTTTAGTTTAACATTTTGAAAAGAAATGGTTATATTTAAGTTAGGTATTTTTGTTTTGGGTTTTTGGTTTCGTTTGAGTGATATAAAGGAGGGTTAAATTCAAAGCTCATGCTGTATATGCTAAATTGTCTTCAAATGTAATAAGATTGAAAGGTGTAATGAATGAAAAATGAGTTATGTAAATATTATTTTGTACTTTTTGATAATAAAAAAAAAAAAAAAAAAAAAGAGCGCCCGATCTCGTCTGATCTCGGAAGCTAAGCAGCGTCGGGCCTGGTTAGTACTTGGATGGGAGACCGCCTGGGAATACAAGGTGCTGTAAGCTTTTGCCTTTTCTTCACTATTTATATAATATGCTGGCTTTTAGAAAGACGTGTTTTACCGCTCTATTTATTACAATCATTTAAATGTATTATAGAGTTTTAAGTGTTTTACATGTTTTTTAGGCCATTTTATTACTCTTAACATTTTAAGTGTATGTGTCTTTAATAAATGGATGGTTGGCCTGTCATGTGACTAGACACATGACAGGAAGCAGGAAGTACAACTGTATAAGAGAGCAGCATGACAAGCAAAGGACAGTCACCAAACTGTTGGATTGAGGAGTTGCTAATTTTAGAGCTCAACTTTCCATTCACCACCTGCAAACTTTGGATTACACTTTCTGTGGATTGTATATACACTGGTGGACACTCACATTGGACTTATCAACACACTGGGATTCTTGGACTGTTTTTAGGGTATGGACAAATGAACTGTATTGTTTTAACAGAGTTTACCTGTTTTTAGGGTATGGACAAATGAACTGTATTCTTTTAACAGAGTTGACCCTAGTTTTATCGTGTTGTTTTAAAGTCTTTTATGTGAACCTTGTAAATACACCAAATCTATTTAAACCAATTTTCTTTTATGTCTCATTCTTTTAACCACTAGTCATCTCTCACAGTTAAATCTGACCCCATTTTAGTCTTGTAACTCGGCTGATAAGGCCGATTGTTACACTTTTATGGGAGACCGCCTGGGAATATCAGGTGCTGTAAGCTTTTGGCTTTTCTTCACTATTTATATAATATGCTGGCTTTTACGGAGGCTAATCTTTAAATAGCCCACTTTTTGGAGCAGCCCTCGATTATGGCCATACCGCGCTGAGAGCGCCTGACCTCGTCTGATCTCGGAAGCTAAGCAGCGTCGGGCCTTGTTAGTACTTGGATGGGAGACCGCCTGGGAATACCAGGTGCTGTAAGCTTTTGCCTTTTCTTCACTATTTATATAATATGCTGGCTTTTACGGAGGCTGATCTTTAATAGCCCACTTTTTGGAGCAGCCCTCGCTTATGGCCATACCGCGCTGAGAGCGCCCGATCTCGTCTGATCTCGGAAGCTAAGCAGCGTCGGGCCTGTTTAGTACTTGGATGGGAGACCGCCTGGGAATACCAGGTGCTGTAAGCTTTTGCCTTTTCTTCACTATTTATATAATATGCTGGCTTTTAGAAAGACGTGTTTTACCGCTCTATTTATTACAATCATTTAAATGTATTATAGAGTTTTAAGTGTTTTACATGTTTTTTAGGCCATTTTATTACTCTTAACATTTTAAGTGTATGTGTCTGTAATAAATGGATGGTTGGCCTTTCATGTGACTAGACACATGACAGGAAGCAGGAAGTACAACTGTATAAGAGAGCAGCATGACAAACAAAGGACAGTCACCAAACTGTTGGATTGAGGAGTTGCTAATTTTAGAGCTCAACTTTCCATTCACCACCTGCAAAATTTGGATTACACTTTCTGTGGATTGTATATACACTGGTGGACACTCACATTGGACTTATCAACACACTGGGATTCTTGGACTGTTTTTAGGGTATGGACAAATGAACTGTATTCTTTTAACAGAGTTTACCTGTTTTTAGGGTATGGACAAATGAACTGTATTCTTTTAACAGAGTTGACCCTAGTTTTATCGTGTTGTTTTAAAGTCTTTTATGTGAACCTTGTAAATACACCAAATCTATTTAAACCAATTTTCTTTTATGTCTCATTCTTTTAACCACTAGTCATTTCTCACAGTTAAATCTGACACCATTTTAGTCTTGTAACTCGGCTGATAAGGCCGATTGTTACACTTTTATGGGAGACCGCCTGGGAATATCAGGTGCTGTAAGCTTTTGGCTTTTCTTCACTATTTATATAATATGCTGGCTTTTACGGAGGCTAATCTTTAAATAGCCCACTTTTTGGAGCAGCCCTCGATTATGGCCATACCGCGCTGAGAGTGCCCGACCTCGTCTGATCTCGGAAGCTAAGCAGCGTCGGGCCTGGTTAGTACTTGGATTGGAGACCGCCTGGGAATACCAGGTGCTGTAAGCTTTTGCCTTTTCTTCACTATTTATATAATATGCTGGCTTTTACGGAGGCTGATCTTTAAATAGCCCACATTTTGGAGCAGCCCTCGATTATGGCCATACCGCGCTGAGAGCGCCCGACCTCGTCTGATCTCGGAAGCTAAGCAGCGTCGGGCCTTGTTAGTACTTGGATGGGAGACCGCCTGGGAATACCAGGTGCTGTAAGCTTTTGCCTTTTCATCACTATTTATATAATATGCTGGCTTTTACGGAGGCTGATCTTTAAATAGCCCACTTTTTGGAGCAGCCCTCGCTTATGGCCATACCGCGCTGAGAGCGCCCGATCTCGTCTGATCTCGGAAGCTAAGCAGCGTCGGGCCTGTTTAGTACTTGGATGGGAGACCGCCTGGGAATACCAGGTGCTGTAAGCTTTTGCCTTTTCTTCACTATTTATATAATATGCTGGCTTTTAGAAAGACGTGTTTTACCGCTCTATTTATTACAATCATTTAAATGTATTATAGAGTTTTAAGTGTTTTACATGTTTTTTAGGCCATTTTATTACTCTTAACATTTTAAGTGTATGTGTCTTTAATAAATGGATGGTTGGCCTTTCATGTGACTAGACACATGACAGGAAGCAGGAAGTACAACTGTATAAGAGAGCAGCATGACAAACAAAGGACAGTCACCAAACTGTTGGATTGAGGAGTTGCTAATTTTACAGCTCAACTTTCCATTCACCACCTGCAAACTTTGGATTACACTTTCTGTGGATTGTATATACACTGGTGGACACTCACATTGGACTTATCAACACACTGGGATTCTTGGACTGTTTTTAGGGTATGGACAAATGAACTGTATTCTTTTAACAGAGTTTACCTGTTTTTAGGGTATGGACAAATGAACTGTATTCTTTTAACAGAGTTGACCTAGTTTTATCGTGTTGTTTTAAAGTCTTTTATGTGAACCTTGTAAATACACCAAATCTATTTAAACCAATTTTCTTTTATGTCTCATTCTTTTAACCACTAGTCATCTCTCACAGTTAAATCTGACAACATTTTAGTCTTGTAACTCGGCTGATAAGGCCGATTGTTACACTTTTATGGGAGACCGCCTGGGAATACCAGGTGCTGTAAGCTTTTGCCTTTTCTTCACTATTTATATAATATGCTGGCTTTTACGGAGGCTAATCTTTAAATAGCCCACTTTTTGGAGCAGCCCTCGATTATGGCCATACCGCGCTGAGAGCGCCCGACCTCGTCTGATCTCGGAAGCTAAGCAGCGTCGGGCCTGGTTAGTACTTGGATTGGAGACCGCCTGGGAATACCAGGTGCTGTAAGCTTTTGCCTTTTCTTCACTATTTATATAATATGCTGGCTTTTACGGAGGCTGATCTTTAAATAGCCCACTTTTTGGAGCAGCCCTCGCTTATGGCCATACCGCGCTGAGAGCGCCCGATCTCGTCTGATCTCGGAAGCTAAGCAGCGTCGGGCCTGGTTAGTACTTGGATGGGAGACCGCCTGGGAATACCAGGTGCTGTAAGCTTTTGCCTTTTCTTCACTATTTATATAATATGCTGGCTTTTAGAAAGACGTGTTTTACCGCTCTATTTATTACAATCATTTAAATGTATTATAGAGTTTTAAGTGTTTTACATGTTTTTTAGGCCATTTTATTACTCTTAACATTTTAAGTGTATGTGTCTTTAATAAATGGATGGTTGGCCTGTCATGTGACTAGACACATGACAGGAAGCCGGAAGTACAACTGTATAAGAGAGCAGCATGACAAACAAAGGACAGTCACCAAACTGTTGGATTGAGGAGTTGCTAATTTTAGAGCTCAACTTTCCATTCACCACCTGCAAACTTTGGATTACACTTTCTGTGGATTGTATATACACTGGTGGACACTCACATTGGACTTATCAACACACTGGGATTCTTGGACTGTTTTTAGGGTATGGACAAATGAACTGTATTCTTTTAACAGAGTTTACCTGTTTTTAGGGTATGGACAAATGAACTGTATTCTTTTAACAGAGTTGACCTAGTTTTATCGTGTTGTTTTAAAGTCTTTTATGTGAACCTTGTAAATACACCAAATCTATTTAAACCAATTTTCTTTTATGTCTCATTCTTTTAACCACTAGTCATCTCTCACAGTTAAATCTGACACCATTTTAGTCTTGTAACTCGGCTGATAAGGCCGATTGTTACACTTTTATGGGAGACCGCCTGGGAATATCAGGTGCTGTAAGCTTTTGGCTTTTCTTCACTATTTATATAATATGCTGGCTTTTACGGAGGCTAATCTTTAAATAGCCCACTTTTTGGAGCAGCCCTCGCTTATGGCCATACCGCGCTGAGAGCGCCCGATCTCGTCTGATCTCGGAAGCTAAGCAGCGTCGGGCCTGGTTAGTACTTGGATTGGAGACCGCCTGGGAATACCAGGTGCTGTAAGCTTTTGCCTTTTCTTCACTATTTATATAATATGCTGGCTTTTACGGAGGCTGATCTTTAAATAGCCCACATTTTGGAGCAGCCCTCGATTATGGCCATACCGCGCTGAGAGCGCCTGACCTCGTCTGATCTCGGAAGCTAAGCAGCGTCGGGCCTTGTTAGTACTTGGATGGGAGACCGCCTGGGAATACCAGGTGCTGTAAGCTTTTGCCTTTTCTTCACTATTTATATAATATGCTGGCTTTTACGGAGGCTGATCTTTAAATAGCCCACTTTTTGGAGCAGCCCTCGCTTATGGCCATACCGCGCTGAGAGCGCCCGATCTCGTCTGATCTCGGAAGCTAAGCAGCGTCGGGCCTGTTTAGTACTTGGATGGGAGACCGCCTGGGAATACCAGGTGCTGTAAGCTTTTGCCTTTTCTTCACTATTTATATAATATGCTGGCTTTTAGAAAGACGTGTTTTACCGCTCTATTTATTACAATCATTTAAATGTATTATAGAGTTTTAAGTGTTTTACATGTTTTTTAGGCCATTTTATTACTCTTAACATTTTAAGTGTATGTGTCTTTAATAAATGGATGGTTGGCCTTTCATGTGACTAGACACATGACAGGAAGCAGGAAGTACAACTGTATAAGAGAGCAGCATGACAAACAAAGGACAGTCACCAAACTGTTGGATTGAGGAGTTGCTAATTTTAGAGCTCAACTTTCCATTCACCACCTGCAAAATTTGGATTACACTTTCTGTGGATTGTATATACACTGGTGGACACTCACATTGGACTTATCAACACACTGGGATTCTTGGACTGTTTTTAGGGTATGGACAAATGAACTGTATTCTTTTAACAGAGTTTACCTGTTTTTAGGGTATGGACAAATGAACTGTATTCTTTTAACAGAGTTGACCCTAGTTTTATCGTGTTGTTTTAAAGTCTTTTATGTGAACCTTGTAAATACACCAAATCTATTTAAACCAATTTTCTTTTATGTCTCATTCTTTTAACCACTAGTCATTTCTCACAGTTAAATCTGACACCATTTTAGTCTTGTAACTCGGCTGATAAGGCCGATTGTTACACTTTTATGGGAGACCGCCTGGGAATATCAGGTGCTGTAAGCTTTTGGCTTTTCTTCACTATTTATATAATATGCTGGCTTTTACGGAGGCTAATCTTTAAATAGCCCACTTTTTGGAGCAGCCCTCGATTATGGCCATACCGCGCTGAGAGTGCCCGACCTCGTCTGATCTCGGAAGCTAAGCAGCGTCGGGCCTGGTTAGTACTTGGATTGGAGACCGCCTGGGAATACCAGGTGCTGTAAGCTTTTGCCTTTTCTTCACTATTTATATAATATGCTGGCTTTTACGGAGGCTGATCTTTAAATAGCCCACATTTTGGAGCAGCCCTCGATTATGGCCATACCGCGCTGAGAGCGCCCGACCTCGTCTGATCTCGGAAGCTAAGCAGCGTCGGGCCTTGTTAGTACTTGGATGGGAGACCGCCTGGGAATACCAGGTGCTGTAAGCTTTTGCCTTTTCTTCACTATTTATATAATATGCTGGCTTTTACGGAGGCTGATCTTTAAATAGCCCACTTTTTGGAGCAGCCCTCGCTTATGGCCATACCGCGCTGAGAGCGCCCGATCTCGTCTGATCTCGGAAGCTAAGCAGCGTCGGGCCTGTTTAGTACTTGGATGGGAGACCGCCTGGGAATACCAGGTGCTGTAAGCTTTTGCCTTTTCTTCACTATTTATATAATATGCTGGCTTTTAGAAAGACGTGTTTTACCGCTCTATTTATTACAATCATTTAAATGTATTATAGAGTTTTAAGTGTTTTACATGTTTTTTAGGCCATTTTATTACTCTTAACATTTTAAGTGTATGTGTCTTTAATAAATGGATGGTTGGCCTTTCATGTGACTAGACACATGACAGGAAGCAGGAAGTACAACTGTATAAGAGAGCAGCATGACAAACAAAGGACAGTCACCAAACTGTTGGATTGAGGAGTTGCTAATTTTAGAGCTCAACTTTCCATTCACCACCTGCAAAATTTGGATTACACTTTCTGTGGATTGTATATACACTGGTGGACACTCACATTGGACTTATCAACACACTGGGATTCTTGGACTGTTTTTAGGGTATGGACAAATGAACTGTATTCTTTTAACAGAGTTTACCTGTTTTTAGGGTATGGACAAATGAACTGTATTCTTTTAACAGAGTTGACCCTAGTTTTATCGTGTTGTTTTAAAGTCTTTTATGTGAACCTTGTAAATACACCAAATCTATTTAAACCAATTTTCTTTTATGTCTCATTCTTTTAACCACTAGTCATCTCTCACAGTTAAATCTGACACCATTTTAGTCTTGTAACTCGGCTGATAAGGCCGATTGTTACACTTTTATGGGAGACCGCCTGGGAATATCAGGTGCTGTAAGCTTTTGGCTTTTCTTCACTATTTATATAATATGCTGGCTTTTACGGAGGCTAATCTTTAAATAGCCCACTTTTTGGAGCAGCCCTCGATTATGGCCATACCGCGCTGAGAGTGCCCGACCTCGTCTGATCTCGGAAGCTAAGCAGCGTCGGGCCTGGTTAGTACTTGGATTGGAGACCGCCTGGGAATACCAGGTGCTGTAAGCTTTTGCCTTTTCTTCACTATTTATATAATATGCTGGCTTTTACGGAGGCTGATCTTTAAATAGCCCACATTTTGGAGCAGCCCTCGATTATGGCCATACCGCGCTGAGAGCGCCCGACCTCGTCTGATCTCGGAAGCTAAGCAGCGTCGGGCCTTGTTAGTACTTGGATGGGAGACCGCCTGGG
>NC_133361.1:94314132-94346632 GCF_049309525.1 Garra rufa
GATTTTTTTCAAAATTATGATACTTGCTATGTGGGGCATTATGAACATTGCCTGTTTGAATAGCAATGGGTTAAGAGATGAAAATAAGTTTGAGAAGGTGAAGGGTTTGTTAAAAGCGGATATACTCTGTTTGCAAGAGACACACTGGTCTGATGAAATAATGGACAACATAAGAAAGAGGTGGGAAGGTGAAATTATTTCTAATCATGGGACTGCAAAATCCTGTGGCGTGGCAACCCTGATAAAAGGAGATCGATTAAACAATGTGAAGCAAATATACAAGGATGGAAATGGGAGATTGTTAGTGATTGAATTTGTATTTCACAATGAACTGTTCAGGCTGATAAACATTTATGCACCTAACACAGAAAATGAAAGAAAAGAAGTCTTTAAAGAAATTAAGCCGCTGTGTAAAGGCAACTTTATAATAGTCGGTGACTTTAATGTATGGTGCACAAGACTGGACGCGTCAAGCAGCGCAAACTTTAAGTCAGATGTATCCAGAAAATATTTAACTGAATGGATGCAAAATGAGGACATAGTTGATGTATGGAGGGATGAGAATCCCTACAAAAAAGACTTCTCTAGAAGACAATTGGTGATGGGAGTCTTGAAACAAAGCCGTATAGATTTATGTTTAACCAAAAGGGAAATGTTAAAATATATAAAAAATGTGAGATATAAGTTTGTGGGAGTAAGTGACCATGCTATGATGATGGTAAAGATGGGTGTGAACGAGGAGGAGAGGGGGGGAGGAATGTGGTGTTTGAATGCAGACTTGCTAAAAGAAGAGGCATATAAAGAAAATATCAGAAAATGTATAGATTATGAAATGGAAAATATCTTATTTGATGAAAATGTATGTGAGTGGTGGGAAAAAATGAAAGGGATAATTAAAAAAAGAAGTATTAGATATGCCAAACAAAGGAATTTTAAGAGAAGGAGCAAAGTTGAGGTAATGCAAAATGAATTGAAGAGGGAAGCAGAAAAAATAGAAATTAATCCCGAGCAAGATAAAGAACGCTTTATGCAGATAAATGCAGAAATAGAGGAGTATGAAAAAGAAAAAAGTAAGGGTGCAATAATAAGGAGTAGAGCGCAGTATGCGTTAGAGGGAGAAAGAAGCACAAAGTTCTTTCTAAACTTAGAAAAGAAAAAGCAGATGAAAAAGTATATAACAGAGTTGGAAAATGAAAAAGGAGATAAGATTACTGATTATGTGGAGATAATAAGAGAAGTAGAAATATTTTATAAGAAGCTATTTAAGAAAGAAGGGGTTAAACAGGAGTGTGTGGAGGAAGTTTTGAACTCTGTGAGTGTGAGGTTAAGTGAAAGTGAGAAAAATATATGTGAAAGTGACATAGGTATCGAAGAAATAAAAGAAGCAATAAAACAGACAAAGAAGAATAAAAGCCCGGGCTCAGACGGCTTAACGCATGAGTTTTACAAGACTTTTGAAGAGACTGTAGCACCAATATTGTGGAAGGTTTATAGAAGTATGGAAGAGAGAGGTGAAATGCCAGAGTCTATGGGGCTAGGAGTAATCACAATACTATATAAAAATAAAGGAAGTCCACTTAAGCTAGAAAATTATAGACCGTTGAGTCTGTTAAACACGGATTATAAAATACTGACAAAAGTGCTGGCAAATAGGATAAAAGAGGTGGTAGGGTCAATAGTATCACCAAGCCAAGCTTATAGCATAAAGGGAAGAGACATTACAGATACAATTTGCACAATAAGGGACATAGTAGAAGGGATGGGGAAAGATGGGAAAGGGGGATTGGTTTTATCTATAGACTTAAATAAGGCTTTTGATAGGGTGGAACATAGCTTTATAGAACAGACAATGGGGAGATTTGGGTTTGGAGAGAGAATGCAAAAGTGGATAAAATTAATATATGTAAATGCTAAAAGTTGTGTTAAGGTTAATGGGGTGTTAACTGACCCCTTTCAGTTAGAGAGGTCAGTAAGGCAAGGCTGTCCGTTGTCTGCAATATTGTATTCAATAACAGCTGAGCCACTGGCGACACTCATCAAAAATGACAAGGAAATAAAAGGTATTCAAATACCAAATGGAGGATTGAGTGTAATACATCAATATGCAGATGATACAACTTTTACAGTTAGGGATATAGAGAGTATAAATAAAATTAGAAAACAGATGGAAAAATATGGGAAAGCGTCAGGTGCTAAAATAAATGTGGAAAAATCTGAAATAATGAGTATAGGAGGAATAAGGGTGGAAGGGTCAGATGTTCCATTTAAAATAACGAAAGATTTTATAAAAATTTTAGGGGTAAACGTAGGAGAGAATGCAAAAGAGGCAAGAGATGCAACATGGTCAGGAGTGCTAAACAAAATCAAGCAAGTGTTACAGTTTTGGAGACTAAGGGAATTAAGACTAAGAGGAAAAGTGGTAGTGGTTAATTCTTTATTGTTAACTAAATGTAATTATGTGATGGGAGCAATTGATTTACCAGACTGGGTGTTAAATGGAATAAAAGAGGCTGTGAATATTTTTGTGTGGGGTGGGAAAGGAGTAAAAATATCAGCAAAAACATTAATAGCAGATTACAGTGAGGGGGGTTTGAAATTGATGGATTTAGATGTGAAAAGGAAAGCAATAAGAGTTAAGACAATAAAAAAGTATTTATGTGGCAAAGTAGAATGTGGATGGAAGGGGTATATGAGAAAATATTTAAATGAAGGAGGAGGGTGTGGTGAAGAAGGAGTGTTTATGGTTTTAAAAAAGCCAATGATTGAAAAGTTGCCTTTGTTTTACCAAGAAGTGTTTACTGCATGGGCTGAATTTGTGATAAATGTAAACTATGAATGTGAAAACATAAACCAAATACACAATCAGCCAATTTTCCTGAACCCAAGAATAAGGAGGGGAGGGAAAATGCTTTACAACAGACTGTTCATGAGAGCGGGGGTAAGGAAAGTAAAGGATATGGCTTACGAATATGTAAAAGGTTTTTTACCGAATAGAGCAATATATGATTGTGTGGTGGGGTGGGATGATGAAATTGAGAAAGCAAAAGTGGATGGTGAATGTGAAAACATTAAAAAAAGCCTGCCTGAAAGGTGGGTAGAAAGGATTGAAAGGGAAACTGTTAAAGTGGGAGATTGGGGAATGCCTGAAATGTACATTGTGGAAAATGGGAGAAAAAAGTTTTTGTGGGAGATAAATGTGAAAACTGTATACAAAATGATGGTCAGAAAGGAGATCAAAGTGCCTGCATCAGAAGCGGTATGGCCAAGATTGTTTCCTGATTTGAAAGTAAAAACAATATGGAGAAACTTAAATATAAAATACAACGGACTAGACTGTGAGAACTTGGACTTCAAGCTACGACACAATAGAATCTATACAAAGGTGGTAATTCATCAAATGAATAAAAATGTGAGTAGAGAATGTGATATATGTGAGACAGAGCCAGAAACTTTGATGCACATTTTCTTTGAGTGCAAGGAACTTGAGGAGTTTCATGGAAAAATGAAAAAACTGATAAAAGATGGAATGGGAAAAGGGGTTGCAGAAGATGAGTGGAAAAAACTGTTTTTGTTTGGTGAATGTACAAATTATAAGGATAGGAAGGTGAACTTTTGGAATTTGATTCTAAGTAATGCAAGGTATGCAATATGGGTGAGGAGGAATATGGCATACTATGAGAGAAAGAAAGTAGATGTGACTAAAATGTTCAAGAGTATTGTTAGAAAGAATGTGTATATAATGTGGAAATACCTAAGCAAAGAAGAATTTGAAAAAGCATTTGTAGAAGAAAGTGGATTTATATGTACAAAAGAAAGGTTTAGTTTAACATTTTGAAAAGAAATGGTTATATTTAAGTTAGGTATTTTTGTTTTGGGTTTTTGGTTTCGTTTGAGTGATATAAAGGAGGGTTAAATTCAAAGCTCATGCTGTATATGCTAAATTGTCTTCAAATGTAATAAGATTGAAAGGTGTAATGAATGAAAAATGAGTTATGTAAATATTATTTTGTACTTTTTGATAATAAAAAAAAAAAAAAAAAAAAAGAGCGCCCGATCTCGTCTGATCTCGGAAGCTAAGCAGCGTCGGGCCTGGTTAGTACTTGGATGGGAGACCGCCTGGGAATACAAGGTGCTGTAAGCTTTTGCCTTTTCTTCACTATTTATATAATATGCTGGCTTTTAGAAAGACGTGTTTTACCGCTCTATTTATTACAATCATTTAAATGTATTATAGAGTTTTAAGTGTTTTACATGTTTTTTAGGCCATTTTATTACTCTTAACATTTTAAGTGTATGTGTCTTTAATAAATGGATGGTTGGCCTGTCATGTGACTAGACACATGACAGGAAGCAGGAAGTACAACTGTATAAGAGAGCAGCATGACAAGCAAAGGACAGTCACCAAACTGTTGGATTGAGGAGTTGCTAATTTTAGAGCTCAACTTTCCATTCACCACCTGCAAACTTTGGATTACACTTTCTGTGGATTGTATATACACTGGTGGACACTCACATTGGACTTATCAACACACTGGGATTCTTGGACTGTTTTTAGGGTATGGACAAATGAACTGTATTCTTTTAACAGAGTTTACCTGTTTTTAGGGTATGGACAAATGAACTGTATTCTTTTAACAGAGTTGACCTAGTTTTATCGTGTTGTTTTAAAGTCTTTTATGTGAACCTTGTAAATACACCAAATCTATTTAAACCAATTTTCTTTTATGTCTCATTCTTTTAACCACTAGTCATCTCTCACAGTTAAATCTGACCCCATTTTAGTCTTGTAACTCGGCTGATAAGGCCGATTGTTACACTTTTATGGGAGACCGCCTGGGAATACCAGGTGCTGTAAGCTTTTGCCTTTTCTTCACTATTTATATAATATGCTGGCTTTTACGGAGGCTGATCTTTAAATAGCCCACTTTTTGGAGCAGCCCTCGCTTATGGCCATACCGCGCTGAGAGCGCCCGATCTCGTCTGATCTCGGAAGCTAAGCAGCGTCGGGCCTGGTTAGTACTTGGATTGGAGACCGCCTGGGAATACCAGGTGCTGTAAGCTTTTGCCTTTTCTTCACTATTTATATAATATGCTGGCTTTTACGGAGGCTGATCTTTAAATAGCCCACATTTTGGAGCAGCCCTCGATTATGGCCATACCGCGCTGAGAGCGCCCGACCTCGTCTGATCTCGGAAGCTAAGCAGCGTCGGGCCTTGTTAGTACTTGGATGGGAGACCGCCTGGGAATACCAGGTGCTGTAAGCTTTTGCCTTTTCTTCACTATTTATATAATATGCTGGCTTTTACGGAGGCTGATCTTTAAATAGCCCACTTTTTGGAGCAGCCCTCGCTTATGGCCATACCGCGCTGAGAGCGCCCGGTCTCGTCTGATCTCGGAAGCTAAGCATCGTCGGGCCTGTTTAGTACTTGGATGGGAGACCGCCTGGGAATACCAGGTGCTGTAAGCTTTTGCCTTTTCTTCACTATTTATATAATATGCTGGCTTTTAGAAAGACGTGTTTTACCGCTCTATTTATTACAATCATTTAAATGTATTATAAAGTTTTAAGTGTTTTACATGTTTTTTAGGCCATTTTATTACTCTTAACATTTTAAGTGTATGTGTCTTTAATAAATGGATGGTTGGCCTTTCATGTGACTAGACACATGACAGGAAGCAGGAAGTACAACTGTATAAGAGAGCAGCATGACAAACAAAGGACAGTCACCAAACTGTTGGATTGAGGAGTTGCTAATTTTAGAGCTCAACTTTCCATTCACCACCTGCAAAATTTGGATTACACTTTCTGTGGATTGTATATACACTGGTGGACACTCACATTGGACTTATCAACACACTGGGATTCTTGGACTGTTTTTAGGGTATGGACAAATGAACTGTATTCTTTTAACAGAGTTTACCTGTTTTTAGGGTATGGACAAATGAACTGTATTCTTTTAACAGAGTTGACCCTAGTTTTATCGTGTTGTTTTAAAGTCTTTTATGTGAACCTTGTAAATACACCAAATCTATTTAAACCAATTTTCTTTTATGTCTCATTCTTTTAACCACTAGTCATCTCTCACAGTTAAATCTGACACCATTTTAGTCTTGTAACTCGGCTGATAAGGCCGATTGTTACACTTTTATGGGAGACCGCCTGGGAATATCAGGTGCTGTAAGCTTTTGGCTTTTCTTCACTATTTATATAATATGCTGGCTTTTACGGAGGCTAATCTTTAAATAGCCCACTTTTTGGAGCAGCCCTCGATTATGGCCATACCGCGCTGAGAGTGCCCGACCTCGTCTGATCTCGGAAGCTAAGCAGCGTCGGGCCTGGTTAGTACTTGGATTGGAGACCGCCTGGGAATACCAGGTGCTGTAAGCTTTTGCCTTTTCTTCACTATTTATATAATATGCTGGCTTTTACGGAGGCTGATCTTTAAATAGCCCACATTTTGGAGCAGCCCTCGATTATGGCCATACCGCGCTGAGAGCGCCCGACCTCGTCTGATCTCGGAAGCTAAGCAGCGTCGGGCCTTGTTAGTACTTGGATGGGAGACCGCCTGGGAATACCAGGTGCTGTAAGCTTTTGCCTTTTCTTCACTATTTATATAATATGCTGGCTTTTACGGAGGCTGATCTTTAAATAGCCCACTTTTTGGAGCAGCCCTCGCTTATGGCCATACCGCGCTGAGAGCGCCCGATCTCGTCTGATCTCGGAAGCTAAGCAGCGTCGGGCCTGTTTAGTACTTGGATGGGAGACCGCCTGGGAATACCAGGTGCTGTAAGCTTTTGCCTTTTCTTCACTATTTATATAATATGCTGGCTTTTAGAAAGACGTGTTTTACCGCTCTATTTATTACAATCATTTAAATGTATTATAGAGTTTTAAGTGTTTTACATGTTTTTTAGGCCATTTTATTACTCTTAACATTTTAAGTGTATGTGTCTTTAATAAATGGATGGTTGGCCTTTCATGTGACTAGACACATGACAGGAAGCAGGAAGTACAACTGTATAAGAGAGCAGCATGACAAACAAAGGACAGTCACCAAACTGTTGGATTGAGGAGTTGCTAATTTTACAGCTCAACTTTCCATTCACCACCTGCAAACTTTGGATTACACTTTCTGTGGATTGTATATACACTGGTGGACACTCACATTGGACTTATCAACACACTGGGATTCTTGGACTGTTTTTAGGGTATGGACAAATGAACTGTATTCTTTTAACAGAGTTTACCTGTTTTTAGGGTATGGACAAATGAACTGTATTCTTTTAACAGAGTTGACCCTAGTTTTATCGTGTTGTTTTAAAGTCTTTTATGTGAACCTTGTAAATACACCAAATCTATTTAAACCAATTTTCTTTTATGTCTCATTCTTTTAACCACTAGTCATTTCTCACAGTTAAATCTGACACCATTTTAGTCTTGTAACTCGGCTGATAAGGCCGATTGTTACACTTTTATGGGAGACCGCCTGGGAATATCAGGTGCTGTAAGCTTTTGGCTTTTCTTCACTATTTATATAATATGCTGGCTTTTACGGAGGCTAATCTTTAAATAGCCCACTTTTTGGAGCAGCCCTCGATTATGGCCATACCGCGCTGAGAGTGCCCGACCTCGTCTGATCTCGGAAGCTAAGCAGCGTCGGGCCTGGTTAGTACTTGGATTGGAGACCGCCTGGGAATACCAGGTGCTGTAAGCTTTTGCCTTTTCTTCACTATTTATATAATATGCTGGCTTTTACGGAGGCTGATCTTTAAATAGCCCACATTTTGGAGCAGCCCTCGATTATGGCCATACCGCGCTGAGAGCGCCCGACCTCGTCTGATCTCGGAAGCTAAGCAGCGTCGGGCCTTGTTAGTACTTGGATGGGAGACCGCCTGGGAATACCAGGTGCTGTAAGCTTTTGCCTTTTCTTCACTATTTATATAATATGCTGGCTTTTACGGAGGCTGATCTTTAAATAGCCCACTTTTTGGAGCAGCCCTCGCTTATGGCCATACCGCGCTGAGAGCGCCCGATCTCGTCTGATCTCGGAAGCTAAGCAGCGTCGGGCCTGTTTAGTACTTGGATGGGAGACCGCCTGGGAATACCAGGTGCTGTAAGCTTTTGCCTTTTCTTCACTATTTATATAATATGCTGGCTTTTAGAAAGACGTGTTTTACCGCTCTATTTATTACAATCATTTAAATGTATTATAGAGTTTTAAGTGTTTTACATGTTTTTTAGGCCATTTTATTACTCTTAACATTTTAAGTGTATGTGTCTTTAATAAATGGATGGTTGGCCTTTCATGTGACTAGACACATGACAGGAAGCAGGAAGTACAACTGTATAAGAGAGCAGCATGACAAACAAAGGACAGTCACCAAACTGTTGGATTGAGGAGTTGCTAATTTTAGAGCTCAACTTTCCATTCACCACCTGCAAAATTTGGATTACACTTTCTGTGGATTGTATATACACTGGTGGACACTCACATTGGACTTATCAACACACTGGGATTCTTGGACTGTTTTTAGGGTATGGACAAATGAACTGTATTCTTTTAACAGAGTTTACCTGTTTTTAGGGTATGGACAAATGAACTGTATTCTTTTAACAGAGTTGACCCTAGTTTTATCGTGTTGTTTTAAAGTCTTTTATGTGAACCTTGTAAATACACCAAATCTATTTAAACCAATTTTCTTTTATGTCTCATTCTTTTAACCACTAGTCATCTCTCACAGTTAAATCTGACACCATTTTAGTCTTGTAACTCGGCTGATAAGGCCGATTGTTACACTTTTATGGGAGACCGCCTGGGAATATCAGGTGCTGTAAGCTTTTGGCTTTTCTTCACTATTTATATAATATGCTGGCTTTTACGGAGGCTAATCTTTAAATAGCCCACTTTTTGGAGCAGCCCTCGATTATGGCCATACCGCGCTGAGAGCGCCTGACCTCGTCTGATCTCGGAAGCTAAGCAGCGTCGGGCCTTGTTAGTACTTGGATGGGAGACCGCCTGGGAATACCAGGTGCTGTAAGCTTTTGCCTTTTCTTCACTATTTATATAATATGCTGGCTTTTACGGAGGCTGATCTTTAAATAGCCCACTTTTTGGAGCAGCCCTCGCTTATGGCCATACCGCGCTGAGAGCGCCCGATCTCGTCTGATCTCGGAAGCTAAGCAGCGTCGGGCCTGTTTAGTACTTGGATGGGAGACCGCCTGGGAATACCAGGTGCTGTAAGCTTTTGCCTTTTCTTCACTATTTATATAATATGCTGGCTTTTAGAAAGACGTGTTTTACCGCTCTATTTATTACAATCATTTAAATGTATTATAGAGTTTTAAGTGTTTTACATGTTTTTTAGGCCATTTTATTACTCTTAACATTTTAAGTGTATGTGTCTTTAATAAATGGATGGTTGGCCTTTCATGTGACTAGACACATGACAGGAAGCAGGAAGTACAACTGTATAAGAGAGCAGCATGACAAACAAAGGACAGTCACCAAACTGTTGGATTGAGGAGTTGCTAATTTTAGAGCTCAACTTTCCATTCACCACCTGCAAAATTTGGATTACACTTTCTGTGGATTGTATATACACTGGTGGACACTCACATTGGACTTATCAACACACTGGGATTCTTGGACTGTTTTTAGGGTATGGACAAATGAACTGTATTCTTTTAACAGAGTTTACCTGTTTTTAGGGTATGGACAAATGAACTGTATTCTTTTAACAGAGTTGACCCTAGTTTTATCGTGTTGTTTTAAAGTCTTTTATGTGAACCTTGTAAATACACCAAATCTATTTAAACCAATTTTCTTTTATGTCTCATTCTTTTAACCACTAGTCATTTCTCACAGTTAAATCTGACACCATTTTAGTCTTGTAACTCGGCTGATAAGGCCGATTGTTACACTTTTATGGGAGACCGCCTGGGAATATCAGGTGCTGTAAGCTTTTGGCTTTTCTTCACTATTTATATAATATGCTGGCTTTTACGGAGGCTAATCTTTAAATAGCCCACTTTTTGGAGCAGCCCTCGATTATGGCCATACCGCGCTGAGAGTGCCCGACCTCGTCTGATCTCGGAAGCTAAGCAGCGTCGGGCCTGGTTAGTACTTGGATTGGAGACCGCCTGGGAATACCAGGTGCTGTAAGCTTTTGCCTTTTCTTCACTATTTATATAATATGCTGGCTTTTACGGAGGCTGATCTTTAAATAGCCCACATTTTGGAGCAGCCCTCGATTATGGCCATACCGCGCTGAGAGCGCCCGACCTCGTCTGATCTCGGAAGCTAAGCAGCGTCGGGCCTTGTTAGTACTTGGATGGGAGACCGCCTGGGAATACCAGGTGCTGTAAGCTTTTGCCTTTTCTTCACTATTTATATAATATGCTGGCTTTTACGGAGGCTGATCTTTAAATAGCCCACTTTTTGGAGCAGCCCTCGCTTATGGCCATACCGCGCTGAGAGCGCCCGATCTCGTCTGATCTCGGAAGCTAAGCAGCGTCGGGCCTGTTTAGTACTTGGATGGGAGACCGCCTGGGAATACCAGGTGCTGTAAGCTTTTGCCTTTTCTTCACTATTTATATAATATGCTGGCTTTTAGAAAGACGTGTTTTACCGCTCTATTTATTACAATCATTTAAATGTATTATAGAGTTTTAAGTGTTTTACATGTTTTTTAGGCCATTTTATTACTCTTAACATTTTAAGTGTATGTGTCTTTAATAAATGGATGGTTGGCCTTTCATGTGACTAGACACATGACAGGAAGCAGGAAGTACAACTGTATAAGAGAGCAGCATGACAAACAAAGGACAGTCACCAAACTGTTGGATTGAGGAGTTGCTAATTTTAGAGCTCAACTTTCCATTCACCACCTGCAAAATTTGGATTACACTTTCTGTGGATTGTATATACACTGGTGGACACTCACATTGGACTTATCAACACACTGGGATTCTTGGACTGTTTTTAGGGTATGGACAAATGAACTGTATTCTTTTAACAGAGTTTACCTGTTTTTAGGGTATGGACAAATGAACTGTATTCTTTTAACAGAGTTGACCCTAGTTTTATCGTGTTGTTTTAAAGTCTTTTATGTGAACCTTGTAAATACACCAAATCTATTTAAACCAATTTTCTTTTATGTCTCATTCTTTTAACCACTAGTCATCTCTCACAGTTAAATCTGACACCATTTTAGTCTTGTAACTCGGCTGATAAGGCCGATTGTTACACTTTTATGGGAGACCGCCTGGGAATATCAGGTGCTGTAAGCTTTTGGCTTTTCTTCACTATTTATATAATATGCTGGCTTTTACGGAGGCTAATCTTTAAATAGCCCACTTTTTGGAGCAGCCCTCGATTATGGCCATACCGCGCTGAGAGTGCCCGACCTCGTCTGATCTCGGAAGCTAAGCAGCGTCGGGCCTGGTTAGTACTTGGATTGGAGACCGCCTGGGAATACCAGGTGCTGTAAGCTTTTGCCTTTTCTTCACTATTTATATAATATGCTGGCTTTTACGGAGGCTGATCTTTAAATAGCCCACATTTTGGAGCAGCCCTCGATTATGGCCATACCGCGCTGAGAGCGCCCGACCTCGTCTGATCTCGGAAGCTAAGCAGCGTCGGGCCTTGTTAGTACTTGGATGGGAGACCGCCTGGGAATACCAGGTGCTGTAAGCTTTTGCCTTTTCTTCACTATTTATATAATATGCTGGCTTTTACGGAGGCTGATCTTTAAATAGCCCACTTTTTGGAGCAGCCCTCGCTTATGGCCATACCGCACTGAGAGCGCCCGATCTCGTCTGATCTCGGAAGCTAAGCAGCGTCGGGCCTGTTTAGTACTTGGATGGGAGACCGCCTGGGAATACCAGGTGCTGTAAGCTTTTGCCTTTTCTTCACTATTTATATAATATGCTGGCTTTTAGAAAGACGTGTTTTACCGCTCTATTTATTACAATCATTTAAATGTATTATAGAGTTTTAAGTGTTTTACATGTTTTTTAGGCCATTTTATTACTCTTAACATTTTAAGTGTATGTGTCTTTAATAAATGGATGGTTGGCCTTTCATGTGACTAGACACATGACAGGAAGCAGGAAGTACAACTGTATAAGAGAGCAGCATGACAAACAAAGGACAGTCACCAAACTGTTGGATTGAGGAGTTGCTAATTTTACAGCTCAACTTTCCATTCACCACCTGCAAACTTTGGATTACACTTTCTGTGGATTGTATATACACTGGTGGACACTCACATTGGACTTATCAACACACTGGGATTCTTGGACTGTTTTTAGGGTATGGACAAATGAACTGTATTCTTTTAACAGAGTTTACCTGTTTTTAGGGTATGGACAAATGAACTGTATTCTTTTAACAGAGTTGACCTAGTTTTATCGTGTTGTTTTAAAGTCTTTTATGTGAACCTTGTAAATACACCAAATCTATTTAAACCAATTTTCTTTTATGTCTCATTCTTTTAACCACTAGTCATCTCTCACAGTTAAATCTGACACCATTTTAGTCTTGTAACTCGGCTGATAAGGCCGATTGTTACACTTTTATGGGAGACCGCCTGGGAATATCAGGTGCTGTAAGCTTTTGGCTTTTCTTCACTATTTATATAATATGCTGGCTTTTACGGAGGCTAATCTTTAAATAGCCCACTTTTTGGAGCAGCCCTCGATTATGGCCATACCGCGCTGAGAGTGCCCGACCTCGTCTGATCTCGGAAGCTAAGCAGCGTCGGGCCTGGTTAGTACTTGGATTGGAGACCGCCTGGGAATACCAGGTGCTGTAAGCTTTTGCCTTTTCTTCACTATTTATATAATATGCTGGCTTTTACGGAGGCTGATCTTTAAATAGCCCACATTTTGGAGCAGCCCTCGATTATGGCCATACCGCGCTGAGAGCGCCCGACCTCGTCTGATCTCGGAAGCTAAGCAGCGTCGGGCCTTGTTAGTACTTGGATGGGAGACCGCCTGGGAATACCAGGTGCTGTAAGCTTTTGCCTTTTCTTCACTATTTATATAATATGCTGGCTTTTACGGAGGCTGATCTTTAAATAGCCCACTTTTTGGAGCAGCCCTCGCTTATGGCCATACCGCGCTGAGAGCGCCCGATCTCGTCTGATCTCGGAAGCTAAGCAGCGTCGGGCCTGTTTAGTACTTGGATGGGAGACCGCCTGGGAATACCAGGTGCTGTAAGCTTTTGCCTTTTCTTCACTATTTATATAATATGCTGGCTTTTAGAAAGACGTGTTTTACCGCTCTATTTATTACAATCATTTAAATGTATTATAGAGTTTTAAGTGTTTTACATGTTTTTTAGGCCATTTTATTACTCTTAACATTTTAAGTGTATGTGTCTTTAATAAATGGATGGTTGGCCTTTCATGTGACTAGACACATGACAGGAAGCAGGAAGTACAACTGTATAAGAGAGCAGCATGACAAACAAAGGACAGTCACCAAACTGTTGGATTGAGGAGTTGCTAATTTTACAGCTCAACTTTCCATTCACCACCTGCAAACTTTGGATTACACTTTCTGTGGATTGTATATACACTGGTGGACACTCACATTGGACTTATCAACACACTGGGATTCTTGGACTGTTTTTAGGGTATGGACAAATGAACTGTATTCTTTTAACAGAGTTTACCTGTTTTTAGGGTATGGACAAATGAACTGTATTCTTTTAACAGAGTTGACCTAGTTTTATCGTGTTGTTTTAAAGTCTTTTATGTGAACCTTGTAAATACACCAAATCTATTTAAACCAATTTTCTTTTATGTCTCATTCTTTTAACCACTAGTCATCTCTCACAGTTAAATCTGACAACATTTTAGTCTTGTAACTCGGCTGATAAGGCCGATTGTTACACTTTTATGGGAGACCGCCTGGGAATACCAGGTGCTGTAAGCTTTTGCCTTTTCTTCACTATTTATATAATATGCTGGCTTTTACGGAGGCTAATCTTTAAATAGCCCACTTTTTGGAGCAGCCCTCGATTATGGCCATACCGCGCTGAGAGCGCCCGACCTCGTCTGATCTCGGAAGCTAAGCAGCGTCGGGCCTGGTTAGTACTTGGATTGGAGACCGCCTGGGAATACCAGGTGCTGTAAGCTTTTGCCTTTTCTTCACTATTTATATAATATGCTGGCTTTTACGGAGGCTGATCTTTAAATAGCCCACTTTTTGGAGCAGCCCTCGCTTATGGCCATACCGCGCTGAGAGCGCCCGATCTCGTCTGATCTCGGAAGCTAAGCAGCGTCGGGCCTGGTTAGTACTTGGATGGGAGACCGCCTGGGAATACCAGGTGCTGTAAGCTTTTGCCTTTTCTTCACTATTTATATAATATGCTGGCTTTTAGAAAGACGTGTTTTACCGCTCTATTTATTACAATCATTTAAATGTATTATAGAGTTTTAAGTGTTTTACATGTTTTTTAGGCCATTTTATTACTCTTAACATTTTAAGTGTATGTGTCTTTAATAAATGGATGGTTGGCCTGTCATGTGACTAGACACATGACAGGAAGCCGGAAGTACAACTGTATAAGAGAGCAGCATGACAAACAAAGGACAGTCACCAAACTGTTGGATTGAGGAGTTGCTAATTTTAGAGCTCAACTTTCCATTCACCACCTGCAAACTTTGGATTACACTTTCTGTGGATTGTATATACACTGGTGGACACTCACATTGGACTTATCAACACACTGGGATTCTTGGACTGTTTTTAGGGTATGGACAAATGAACTGTATTCTTTTAACAGAGTTTACCTGTTTTTAGGGTATGGACAAATGAACTGTATTCTTTTAACAGAGTTGACCTAGTTTTATCGTGTTGTTTTAAAGTCTTTTATGTGAACCTTGTAAATACACCAAATCTATTTAAACCAATTTTCTTTTATGTCTCATTCTTTTAACCACTAGTCATCTCTCACAGTTAAATCTGACACCATTTTAGTCTTGTAACTCGGCTGATAAGGCCGATTGTTACACTTTTATGGGAGACCGCCTGGGAATATCAGGTGCTGTAAGCTTTTGGCTTTTCTTCACTATTTATATAATATGCTGGCTTTTACGGAGGCTAATCTTTAAATAGCCCACTTTTTGGAGCAGCCCTCGCTTATGGCCATACCGCGCTGAGAGCGCCCGATCTCGTCTGATCTCGGAAGCTAAGCAGCGTCGGGCCTGGTTAGTACTTGGATTGGAGACCGCCTGGGAATACCAGGTGCTGTAAGCTTTTGCCTTTTCTTCACTATTTATATAATATGCTGGCTTTTACGGAGGCTGATCTTTAAATAGCCCACATTTTGGAGCAGCCCTCGATTATGGCCATACCGCGCTGAGAGCGCCTGACCTCGTCTGATCTCGGAAGCTAAGCAGCGTCGGGCCTTGTTAGTACTTGGATGGGAGACCGCCTGGGAATACCAGGTGCTGTAAGCTTTTGCCTTTTCTTCACTATTTATATAATATGCTGGCTTTTACGGAGGCTGATCTTTAAATAGCCCACTTTTTGGAGCAGCCCTCGCTTATGGCCATACCGCGCTGAGAGCGCCCGATCTCGTCTGATCTCGGAAGCTAAGCAGCGTCGGGCCTGTTTAGTACTTGGATGGGAGACCGCCTGGGAATACCAGGTGCTGTAAGCTTTTGCCTTTTCTTCACTATTTATATAATATGCTGGCTTTTAGAAAGACGTGTTTTACCGCTCTATTTATTACAATCATTTAAATGTATTATAGAGTTTTAAGTGTTTTACATGTTTTTTAGGCCATTTTATTACTCTTAACATTTTAAGTGTATGTGTCTTTAATAAATGGATGGTTGGCCTTTCATGTGACTAGACACATGACAGGAAGCAGGAAGTACAACTGTATAAGAGAGCAGCATGACAAACAAAGGACAGTCACCAAACTGTTGGATTGAGGAGTTGCTAATTTTACAGCTCAACTTTCCATTCACCACCTGCAAACTTTGGATTACACTTTCTGTGGATTGTATATACACTGGTGGACACTCACATTGGACTTATCAACACACTGGGATTCTTGGACTGTTTTTAGGGTATGGACAAATGAACTGTATTCTTTTAACAGAGTTTACCTGTTTTTAGGGTATGGACAAATGAACTGTATTCTTTTAACAGAGTTGACCCTAGTTTTATCGTGTTGTTTTAAAGTCTTTTATGTGAACCTTGTAAATACACCAAATCTATTTAAACCAATTTTCTTTTATGTCTCATTCTTTTAACCACTAGTCATTTCTCACAGTTAAATCTGACACCATTTTAGTCTTGTAACTCGGCTGATAAGGCCGATTGTTACACTTTTATGGGAGACCGCCTGGGAATATCAGGTGCTGTAAGCTTTTGGCTTTTCTTCACTATTTATATAATATGCTGGCTTTTACGGAGGCTAATCTTTAAATAGCCCACTTTTTGGAGCAGCCCTCGATTATGGCCATACCGCGCTGAGAGTGCCCGACCTCGTCTGATCTCGGAAGCTAAGCAGCGTCGGGCCTGGTTAGTACTTGGATTGGAGACCGCCTGGGAATACCAGGTGCTGTAAGCTTTTGCCTTTTCTTCACTATTTATATAATATGCTGGCTTTTACGGAGGCTGATCTTTAAATAGCCCACATTTTGGAGCAGCCCTCGATTATGGCCATACCGCGCTGAGAGCGCCCGACCTCGTCTGATCTCGGAAGCTAAGCAGCGTCGGGCCTTGTTAGTACTTGGATGGGAGACCGCCTGGGAATACCAGGTGCTGTAAGCTTTTGCCTTTTCTTCACTATTTATATAATATGCTGGCTTTTACGGAGGCTGATCTTTAAATAGCCCACTTTTTGGAGCAGCCCTCGCTTATGGCCATACCGCGCTGAGAGCGCCCGATCTCGTCTGATCTCGGAAGCTAAGCAGCGTCGGGCCTGTTTAGTACTTGGATGGGAGACCGCCTGGGAATACCAGGTGCTGTAAGCTTTTGCCTTTTCTTCACTATTTATATAATATGCTGGCTTTTAGAAAGACGTGTTTTACCGCTCTATTTATTACAATCATTTAAATGTATTATAGAGTTTTAAGTGTTTTACATGTTTTTTAGGCCATTTTATTACTCTTAACATTTTAAGTGTATGTGTCTTTAATAAATGGATGGTTGGCCTTTCATGTGACTAGACACATGACAGGAAGCAGGAAGTACAACTGTATAAGAGAGCAGCATGACAAACAAAGGACAGTCACCAAACTGTTGGATTGAGGAGTTGCTAATTTTAGAGCTCAACTTTCCATTCACCACCTGCAAAATTTGGATTACACTTTCTGTGGATTGTATATACACTGGTGGACACTCACATTGGACTTATCAACACACTGGGATTCTTGGACTGTTTTTAGGGTATGGACAAATGAACTGTATTCTTTTAACAGAGTTTACCTGTTTTTAGGGTATGGACAAATGAACTGTATTCTTTTAACAGAGTTGACCCTAGTTTTATCGTGTTGTTTTAAAGTCTTTTATGTGAACCTTGTAAATACACCAAATCTATTTAAACCAATTTTCTTTTATGTCTCATTCTTTTAACCACTAGTCATCTCTCACAGTTAAATCTGACACCATTTTAGTCTTGTAACTCGGCTGATAAGGCCGATTGTTACACTTTTATGGGAGACCGCCTGGGAATATCAGGTGCTGTAAGCTTTTGGCTTTTCTTCACTATTTATATAATATGCTGGCTTTTACGGAGGCTAATCTTTAAATAGCCCACTTTTTGGAGCAGCCCTCGATTATGGCCATACCGCGCTGAGAGTGCCCGACCTCGTCTGATCTCGGAAGCTAAGCAGCGTCGGGCCTGGTTAGTACTTGGATTGGAGACCGCCTGGGAATACCAGGTGCTGTAAGCTTTTGCCTTTTCTTCACTATTTATATAATATGCTGGCTTTTACGGAGGCTGATCTTTAAATAGCCCACATTTTGGAGCAGCCCTCGATTATGGCCATACCGCGCTGAGAGCGCCCGACCTCGTCTGATCTCGGAAGCTAAGCAGCGTCGGGCCTTGTTAGTACTTGGATGGGAGACCGCCTGGGAATACCAGGTGCTGTAAGCTTTTGCCTTTTCTTCACTATTTATATAATATGCTGGCTTTTACGGAGGCTGATCTTTAAATAGCCCACTTTTTGGAGCAGCCCTCGCTTATGGCCATACCGCACTGAGAGCGCCCGATCTCGTCTGATCTCGGAAGCTAAGCAGCGTCGGGCCTGTTTAGTACTTGGATGGGAGACCGCCTGGGAATACCAGGTGCTGTAAGCTTTTGCCTTTTCTTCACTATTTATATAATATGCTGGCTTTTAGAAAGACGTGTTTTACCGCTCTATTTATTACAATCATTTAAATGTATTATAGAGTTTTAAGTGTTTTACATGTTTTTTAGGCCATTTTATTACTCTTAACATTTTAAGTGTATGTGTCTTTAATAAATGGATGGTTGGCCTTTCATGTGACTAGACACATGACAGGAAGCAGGAAGTACAACTGTATAAGAGAGCAGCATGACAAACAAAGGACAGTCACCAAACTGTTGGATTGAGGAGTTGCTAATTTTACAGCTCAACTTTCCATTCACCACCTGCAAACTTTGGATTACACTTTCTGTGGATTGTATATACACTGGTGGACACTCACATTGGACTTATCAACACACTGGGATTCTTGGACTGTTTTTAGGGTATGGACAAATGAACTGTATTCTTTTAACAGAGTTTACCTGTTTTTAGGGTATGGACAAATGAACTGTATTCTTTTAACAGAGTTGACCTAGTTTTATCGTGTTGTTTTAAAGTCTTTTATGTGAACCTTGTAAATACACCAAATCTATTTAAACCAATTTTCTTTTATGTCTCATTCTTTTAACCACTAGTCATCTCTCACAGTTAAATCTGACAACATTTTAGTCTTGTAACTCGGCTGATAAGGCCGATTGTTACACTTTTATGGGAGACCGCCTGGGAATACCAGGTGCTGTAAGCTTTTGCCTTTTCTTCACTATTTATATAATATGCTGGCTTTTACGGAGGCTAATCTTTAAATAGCCCACTTTTTGGAGCAGCCCTCGATTATGGCCATACCGCGCTGAGAGCGCCCGACCTCGTCTGATCTCGGAAGCTAAGCAGCGTCGGGCCTGGTTAGTACTTGGATTGGAGACCGCCTGGGAATACCAGGTGCTGTAAGCTTTTGCCTTTTCTTCACTATTTATATAATATGCTGGCTTTTACGGAGGCTGATCTTTAAATAGCCCACTTTTTGGAGCAGCCCTCGCTTATGGCCATACCGCGCTGAGAGCGCCCGATCTCGTCTGATCTCGGAAGCTAAGCAGCGTCGGGCCTGGTTAGTACTTGGATGGGAGACCGCCTGGGAATACCAGGTGCTGTAAGCTTTTGCCTTTTCTTCACTATTTATATAATATGCTGGCTTTTAGAAAGACGTGTTTTACCGCTCTATTTATTACAATCATTTAAATGTATTATAGAGTTTTAAGTGTTTTACATGTTTTTTAGGCCATTTTATTACTCTTAACATTTTAAGTGTATGTGTCTTTAATAAATGGATGGTTGGCCTGTCATGTGACTAGACACATGACAGGAAGCCGGAAGTACAACTGTATAAGAGAGCAGCATGACAAACAAAGGACAGTCACCAAACTGTTGGATTGAGGAGTTGCTAATTTTAGAGCTCAACTTTCCATTCACCACCTGCAAACTTTGGATTACACTTTCTGTGGATTGTATATACACTGGTGGACACTCACATTGGACTTATCAACACACTGGGATTCTTGGACTGTTTTTAGGGTATGGACAAATGAACTGTATTCTTTTAACAGAGTTTACCTGTTTTTAGGGTATGGACAAATGAACTGTATTCTTTTAACAGAGTTGACCTAGTTTTATCGTGTTGTTTTAAAGTCTTTTATGTGAACCTTGTAAATACACCAAATCTATTTAAACCAATTTTCTTTTATGTCTCATTCTTTTAACCACTAGTCATCTCTCACAGTTAAATCTGACACCATTTTAGTCTTGTAACTCGGCTGATAAGGCCGATTGTTACACTTTTATGGGAGACCGCCTGGGAATATCAGGTGCTGTAAGCTTTTGGCTTTTCTTCACTATTTATATAATATGCTGGCTTTTACGGAGGCTAATCTTTAAATAGCCCACTTTTTGGAGCAGCCCTCGCTTATGGCCATACCGCGCTGAGAGCGCCCGATCTCGTCTGATCTCGGAAGCTAAGCAGCGTCGGGCCTGGTTAGTACTTGGATTGGAGACCGCCTGGGAATACCAGGTGCTGTAAGCTTTTGCCTTTTCTTCACTATTTATATAATATGCTGGCTTTTACGGAGGCTGATCTTTAAATAGCCCACATTTTGGAGCAGCCCTCGATTATGGCCATACCGCGCTGAGAGCGCCTGACCTCGTCTGATCTCGGAAGCTAAGCAGCGTCGGGCCTTGTTAGTACTTGGATGGGAGACCGCCTGGGAATACCAGGTGCTGTAAGCTTTTGCCTTTTCTTCACTATTTATATAATATGCTGGCTTTTACGGAGGCTGATCTTTAAATAGCCCACTTTTTGGAGCAGCCCTCGCTTATGGCCATACCGCGCTGAGAGCGCCCGATCTCGTCTGATCTCGGAAGCTAAGCAGCGTCGGGCCTGTTTAGTACTTGGATGGGAGACCGCCTGGGAATACCAGGTGCTGTAAGCTTTTGCCTTTTCTTCACTATTTATATAATATGCTGGCTTTTAGAAAGACGTGTTTTACCGCTCTATTTATTACAATCATTTAAATGTATTATAGAGTTTTAAGTGTTTTACATGTTTTTTAGGCCATTTTATTACTCTTAACATTTTAAGTGTATGTGTCTTTAATAAATGGATGGTTGGCCTTTCATGTGACTAGACACATGACAGGAAGCAGGAAGTACAACTGTATAAGAGAGCAGCATGACAAACAAAGGACAGTCACCAAACTGTTGGATTGAGGAGTTGCTAATTTTAGAGCTCAACTTTCCATTCACCACCTGCAAAATTTGGATTACACTTTCTGTGGATTGTATATACACTGGTGGACACTCACATTGGACTTATCAACACACTGGGATTCTTGGACTGTTTTTAGGGTATGGACAAATGAACTGTATTCTTTTAACAGAGTTTACCTGTTTTTAGGGTATGGACAAATGAACTGTATTCTTTTAACAGAGTTGACCCTAGTTTTATCGTGTTGTTTTAAAGTCTTTTATGTGAACCTTGTAAATACACCAAATCTATTTAAACCAATTTTCTTTTATGTCTCATTCTTTTAACCACTAGTCATTTCTCACAGTTAAATCTGACACCATTTTAGTCTTGTAACTCGGCTGATAAGGCCGATTGTTACACTTTTATGGGAGACCGCCTGGGAATATCAGGTGCTGTAAGCTTTTGGCTTTTCTTCACTATTTATATAATATGCTGGCTTTTACGGAGGCTAATCTTTAAATAGCCCACTTTTTGGAGCAGCCCTCGATTATGGCCATACCGCGCTGAGAGTGCCCGACCTCGTCTGATCTCGGAAGCTAAGCAGCGTCGGGCCTGGTTAGTACTTGGATTGGAGACCGCCTGGGAATACCAGGTGCTGTAAGCTTTTGCCTTTTCTTCACTATTTATATAATATGCTGGCTTTTACGGAGGCTGATCTTTAAATAGCCCACATTTTGGAGCAGCCCTCGATTATGGCCATACCGCGCTGAGAGCGCCTGACCTCGTCTGATCTCGGAAGCTAAGCAGCGTCGGGCCTTGTTAGTACTTGGATGGGAGACCGCCTGGGAATACCAGGTGCTGTAAGCTTTTGCCTTTTCTTCACTATTTATATAATATGCTGGCTTTTACGGAGGCTGATCTTTAAATAGCCCACTTTTTGGAGCAGCCCTCGCTTATGGCCATACCGCGCTGAGAGCGCCCGATCTCGTCTGATCTCGGAAGCTAAGCAGCGTCGGGCCTGTTTAGTACTTGGATGGGAGACCGCCTGGGAATACCAGGTGCTGTAAGCTTTTGCCTTTTCTTCACTATTTATATAATATGCTGGCTTTTAGAAAGACGTGTTTTACCGCTCTATTTATTACAATCATTTAAATGTATTATAGAGTTTTAAGTGTTTTACATGTTTTTTAGGCCATTTTATTACTCTTAACATTTTAAGTGTATGTGTCTTTAATAAATGGATGGTTGGCCTTTCATGTGACTAGACACATGACAGGAAGCAGGAAGTACAACTGTATAAGAGAGCAGCATGACAAACAAAGGACAGTCACCAAACTGTTGGATTGAGGAGTTGCTAATTTTAGAGCTCAACTTTCCATTCACCACCTGCAAAATTTGGATTACACTTTCTGTGGATTGTATATACACTGGTGGACACTCACATTGGACTTATCAACACACTGGGATTCTTGGACTGTTTTTAGGGTATGGACAAATGAACTGTATTCTTTTAACAGAGTTTACCTGTTTTTAGGGTATGGACAAATGAACTGTATTCTTTTAACAGAGTTGACCCTAGTTTTATCGTGTTGTTTTAAAGTCTTTTATGTGAACCTTGTAAATACACCAAATCTATTTAAACCAATTTTCTTTTATGTCTCATTCTTTTAACCACTAGTCATTTCTCACAGTTAAATCTGACACCATTTTAGTCTTGTAACTCGGCTGATAAGGCCGATTGTTACACTTTTATGGGAGACCGCCTGGGAATATCAGGTGCTGTAAGCTTTTGGCTTTTCTTCACTATTTATATAATATGCTGGCTTTTACGGAGGCTAATCTTTAAATAGCCCACTTTTTGGAGCAGCCCTCGATTATGGCCATACCGCGCTGAGAGTGCCCGACCTCGTCTGATCTCGGAAGCTAAGCAGCGTCGGGCCTGGTTAGTACTTGGATTGGAGACCGCCTGGGAATACCAGGTGCTGTAAGCTTTTGCCTTTTCTTCACTATTTATATAATATGCTGGCTTTTACGGAGGCTGATCTTTAAATAGCCCACATTTTGGAGCAGCCCTCGATTATGGCCATACCGCGCTGAGAGCGCCCGACCTCGTCTGATCTCGGAAGCTAAGCAGCGTCGGGCCTTGTTAGTACTTGGATGGGAGACCGCCTGGGAATACCAGGTGCTGTAAGCTTTTGCCTTTTCTTCACTATTTATATAATATGCTGGCTTTTACGGAGGCTGATCTTTAAATAGCCCACTTTTTGGAGCAGCCCTCGCTTATGGCCATACCGCGCTGAGAGCGCCCGATCTCGTCTGATCTCGGAAGCTAAGCAGCGTCGGGCCTGTTTAGTACTTGGATGGGAGACCGCCTGGGAATACCAGGTGCTGTAAGCTTTTGCCTTTTCTTCACTATTTATATAATATGCTGGCTTTTAGAAAGACGTGTTTTACCGCTCTATTTATTACAATCATTTAAATGTATTATAGAGTTTTAAGTGTTTTACATGTTTTTTAGGCCATTTTATTACTCTTAACATTTTAAGTGTATGTGTCTTTAATAAATGGATGGTTGGCCTTTCATGTGACTAGACACATGACAGGAAGCAGGAAGTACAACTGTATAAGAGAGCAGCATGACAAACAAAGGACAGTCACCAAACTGTTGGATTGAGGAGTTGCTAATTTTAGAGCTCAACTTTCCATTCACCACCTGCAAAATTTGGATTACACTTTCTGTGGATTGTATATACACTGGTGGACACTCACATTGGACTTATCAACACACTGGGATTCTTGGACTGTTTTTAGGGTATGGACAAATGAACTGTATTCTTTTAACAGAGTTTACCTGTTTTTAGGGTATGGACAAATGAACTGTATTCTTTTAACAGAGTTGACCCTAGTTTTATCGTGTTGTTTTAAAGTCTTTTATGTGAACCTTGTAAATACACCAAATCTATTTAAACCAATTTTCTTTTATGTCTCATTCTTTTAACCACTAGTCATCTCTCACAGTTAAATCTGACACCATTTTAGTCTTGTAACTCGGCTGATAAGGCCGATTGTTACACTTTTATGGGAGACCGCCTGGGAATATCAGGTGCTGTAAGCTTTTGGCTTTTCTTCACTATTTATATAATATGCTGGCTTTTACGGAGGCTAATCTTTAAATAGCCCACTTTTTGGAGCAGCCCTCGATTATGGCCATACCGCGCTGAGAGTGCCCGACCTCGTCTGATCTCGGAAGCTAAGCAGCGTCGGGCCTGGTTAGTACTTGGATTGGAGACCGCCTGGGAATACCAGGTGCTGTAAGCTTTTGCCTTTTCTTCACTATTTATATAATATGCTGGCTTTTACGGAGGCTGATCTTTAAATAGCCCACATTTTGGAGCAGCCCTCGATTATGGCCATACCGCGCTGAGAGCGCCCGACCTCGTCTGATCTCGGAAGCTAAGCAGCGTCGGGCCTTGTTAGTACTTGGATGGGAGACCGCCTGGGAATACCAGGTGCTGTAAGCTTTTGCCTTTTCTTCACTATTTATATAATATGCTGGCTTTTACGGAGGCTGATCTTTAAATAGCCCACTTTTTGGAGCAGCCCTCGCTTATGGCCATACCGCGCTGAGAGCGCCCGATCTCGTCTGATCTCGGAAGCTAAGCAGCGTCGGGCCTGTTTAGTACTTGGATGGGAGACCGCCTGGGAATACCAGGTGCTGTAAGCTTTTGCCTTTTCTTCACTATTTATATAATATGCTGGCTTTTACGGAGGCTGATCTTTAAATAGCCCACATTTTGGAGCAGCCCTCGATTATGGCCATACCGCGCTGAGAGCGCCTGACCTCGTCTGATCTCGGAAGCTAAGCAGCGTCGGGCCTTGTTAGTACTTGGATGGGAGACCGCCTGGGAATACCAGGTGCTGTAAGCTTTTGCCTTTTCTTCACTATTTATATAATATGCTGGCTTTTAGAAAGACGTGTTTTACCGCTCTATTTATTACAATCATTTAAATGTATTATAGAGTTTTAAGTGTTTTACATGTTTTTTAGGCCATTTTATTACTCTTAACATTTTAAGTGTATGTGTCTTTAATAAATGGATGGTTGGCCTGTCATGTGACTAGACACATGACAGGAAGCCGGAAGTACAACTGTATAAGAGAGCAGCATGACAAACAAAGGACAGTCACCAAACTGTTGGATTGAGGAGTTGCTAATTTTAGAGCTCAACTTTCCATTCACCACCTGCAAACTTTGGATTACACTTTCTGTGGATTGTATATACACTGGTGGACACTCACATTGGACTTATCAACACACTGGGATTCTTGGACTGTTTTTAGGGTATGGACAAATGAACTGTATTCTTTTAACAGAGTTTACCTGTTTTTAGGGTATGGACAAATGAACTGTATTCTTTTAACAGAGTTGACCTAGTTTTATCGTGTTGTTTTAAAGTCTTTTATGTGAACCTTGTAAATACACCAAATCTATTTAAACCAATTTTCTTTTATGTCTCATTCTTTTAACCACTAGTCATCTCTCACAGTTAAATCTGACACCATTTTAGTCTTGTAACTCGGCTGATAAGGCCGATTGTTACACTTTTATGGGAGACCGCCTGGGAATATCAGGTGCTGTAAGCTTTTGGCTTTTCTTCACTATTTATATAATATGCTGGCTTTTACGGAGGCTAATCTTTAAATAGCCCACTTTTTGGAGCAGCCCTCGCTTATGGCCATACCGCGCTGAGAGCGCCCGATCTCGTCTGATCTCGGAAGCTAAGCAGCGTCGGGCCTGGTTAGTACTTGGATTGGAGACCGCCTGGGAATACCAGGTGCTGTAAGCTTTTGCCTTTTCTTCACTATTTATATAATATGCTGGCTTTTACGGAGGCTGATCTTTAAATAGCCCACATTTTGGAGCAGCCCTCGATTATGGCCATACCGCGCTGAGAGCGCCTGACCTCGTCTGATCTCGGAAGCTAAGCAGCGTCGGGCCTTGTTAGTACTTGGATGGGAGACCGCCTGGGAATACCAGGTGCTGTAAGCTTTTGCCTTTTCTTCACTATTTATATAATATGCTGGCTTTTACGGAGGCTGATCTTTAAATAGCCCACTTTTTGGAGCAGCCCTCGCTTATGGCCATACCGCGCTGAGAGCGCCCGATCTCGTCTGATCTCGGAAGCTAAGCAGCGTCGGGCCTGTTTAGTACTTGGATGGGAGACCGCCTGGGAATACCAGGTGCTGTAAGCTTTTGCCTTTTCTTCACTATTTATATAATATGCTGGCTTTTAGAAAGACGTGTTTTACCGCTCTATTTATTACAATCATTTAAATGTATTATAGAGTTTTAAGTGTTTTACATGTTTTTTAGGCCATTTTATTACTCTTAACATTTTAAGTGTATGTGTCTTTAATAAATGGATGGTTGGCCTTTCATGTGACTAGACACATGACAGGAAGCAGGAAGTACAACTGTATAAGAGAGCAGCATGACAAACAAAGGACAGTCACCAAACTGTTGGATTGAGGAGTTGCTAATTTTAGAGCTCAACTTTCCATTCACCACCTGCAAAATTTGGATTACACTTTCTGTGGATTGTATATACACTGGTGGACACTCACATTGGACTTATCAACACACTGGGATTCTTGGACTGTTTTTAGGGTATGGACAAATGAACTGTATTCTTTTAACAGAGTTTACCTGTTTTTAGGGTATGGACAAATGAACTGTATTCTTTTAACAGAGTTGACCCTAGTTTTATCGTGTTGTTTTAAAGTCTTTTATGTGAACCTTGTAAATACACCAAATCTATTTAAACCAATTTTCTTTTATGTCTCATTCTTTTAACCACTAGTCATTTCTCACAGTTAAATCTGACACCATTTTAGTCTTGTAACTCGGCTGATAAGGCCGATTGTTACACTTTTATGGGAGACCGCCTGGGAATATCAGGTGCTGTAAGCTTTTGGCTTTTCTTCACTATTTATATAATATGCTGGCTTTTACGGAGGCTAATCTTTAAATAGCCCACTTTTTGGAGCAGCCCTCGATTATGGCCATACCGCGCTGAGAGTGCCCGACCTCGTCTGATCTCGGAAGCTAAGCAGCGTCGGGCCTGGTTAGTACTTGGATTGGAGACCGCCTGGGAATACCAGGTGCTGTAAGCTTTTGCCTTTTCTTCACTATTTATATAATATGCTGGCTTTTACGGAGGCTGATCTTTAAATAGCCCACATTTTGGAGCAGCCCTCGATTATGGCCACACCGCGCTGAGAGCGCCCGACCTCGTCTGATCTCGGAAGCTAAGCAGCGTCGGGCCTTGTTAGTACTTGGATGGGAGACCGCCTGGGAATACCAGGTGCTGTAAGCTTTTGCCTTTTCTTCACTATTTATATAATATGCTGGCTTTTACGGAGGCTGATCTTTAAATAGCCCACTTTTTGGAGCAGCCCTCGCTTATGGCCATACCGCGCTGAGAGCGCCCGATCTCGTCTGATCTCGGAAGCTAAGCAGCGTCGGGCCTGTTTAGTACTTGGATGGGAGACCGCCTGGGAATACCAGGTGCTGTAAGCTTTTGCCTTTTCTTCACTATTTATATAATATGCTGGCTTTTAGAAAGACGTGTTTTACCGCTCTATTTATTACAATCATTTAAATGTATTATAGAGTTTTAAGTGTTTTACATGTTTTTTAGGCCATTTTATTACTCTTAACATTTTAAGTGTATGTGTCTTTAATAAATGGATGGTTGGCCTTTCATGTGACTAGACACATGACAGGAAGCAGGAAGTACAACTGTATAAGAGAGCAGCATGACAAACAAAGGACAGTCACCAAACTGTTGGATTGAGGAGTTGCTAATTTTAGAGCTCAACTTTCCATTCACCACCTGCAAAATTTGGATTACACTTTCTGTGGATTGTATATACACTGGTGGACACTCACATTGGACTTATCAACACACTGGGATTCTTGGACTGTTTTTAGGGTATGGACAAATGAACTGTATTCTTTTAACAGAGTTTACCTGTTTTTAGGGTATGGACAAATGAACTGTATTCTTTTAACAGAGTTGACCCTAGTTTTATCGTGTTGTTTTAAAGTCTTTTATGTGAACCTTGTAAATACACCAAATCTATTTAAACCAATTTTCTTTTATGTCTCATTCTTTTAACCACTAGTCATCTCTCACAGTTAAATCTGACACCATTTTAGTCTTGTAACTCGGCTGATAAGGCCGATTGTTACACTTTTATGGGAGACCGCCTGGGAATATCAGGTGCTGTAAGCTTTTGGCTTTTCTTCACTATTTATATAATATGCTGGCTTTTACGGAGGCTAATCTTTAAATAGCCCACTTTTTGGAGCAGCCCTCGATTATGGCCATACCGCGCTGAGAGTGCCCGACCTCGTCTGATCTCGGAAGCTAAGCAGCGTCGGGCCTGGTTAGTACTTGGATTGGAGACCGCCTGGGAATACCAGGTGCTGTAAGCTTTTGCCTTTTCTTCACTATTTATATAATATGCTGGCTTTTACGGAGGCTGATCTTTAAATAGCCCACATTTTGGAGCAGCCCTCGATTATGGCCATACCGCGCTGAGAGCGCCCGACCTCGTCTGATCTCGGAAGCTAAGCAGCGTCGGGCCTTGTTAGTACTTGGATGGGAGACCGCCTGGGAATACCAGGTGCTGTAAGCTTTTGCCTTTTCTTCACTATTTATATAATATGCTGGCTTTTACGGAGGCTGATCTTTAAATAGCCCACTTTTTGGAGCAGCCCTCGCTTATGGCCATACCGCGCTGAGAGCGCCCGATCTCGTCTGATCTCGGAAGCTAAGCAGCGTCGGGCCTGTTTAGTACTTGGATGGGAGACCGCCTGGGAATACCAGGTGCTGTAAGCTTTTGCCTTTTCTTCACTATTTATATAATATGCTGGCTTTTAGAAAGACGTGTTTTACCGCTCTATTTATTACAATCATTTAAATGTATTATAGAGTTTTAAGTGTTTTACATGTTTTTTAGGCCATTTTATTACTCTTAACATTTTAAGTGTATGTGTCTTTAATAAATGGATGGTTGGCCTTTCATGTGACTAGACACATGACAGGAAGCAGGAAGTACAACTGTATAAGAGAGCAGCATGACAAACAAAGGACAGTCACCAAACTGTTGGATTGAGGAGTTGCTAATTTTACAGCTCAACTTTCCATTCACCACCTGCAAACTTTGGATTACACTTTCTGTGGATTGTATATACACTGGTGGACACTCACATTGGACTTATCAACACACTGGGATTCTTGGACTGTTTTTAGGGTATGGACAAATGAACTGTATTCTTTTAACAGAGTTTACCTGTTTTTAGGGTATGGACAAATGAACTGTATTCTTTTAACAGAGTTGACCTAGTTTTATCGTGTTGTTTTAAAGTCTTTTATGTGAACCTTGTAAATACACCAAATCTATTTAAACCAATTTTCTTTTATGTCTCATTCTTTTAACCACTAGTCATCTCTCACAGTTAAATCTGACAACATTTTAGTCTTGTAACTCGGCTGATAAGGCCGATTGTTACACTTTTATGGGAGACCGCCTGGGAATACCAGGTGCTGTAAGCTTTTGCCTTTTCTTCACTATTTATATAATATGCTGGCTTTTACGGAGGCTAATCTTTAAATAGCCCACTTTTTGGAGCAGCCCTCGATTATGGCCATACCGCGCTGAGAGCGCCCGACCTCGTCTGATCTCGGAAGCTAAGCAGCGTCGGGCCTGGTTAGTACTTGGATTGGAGACCGCCTGGGAATACCAGGTGCTGTAAGCTTTTGCCTTTTCTTCACTATTTATATAATATGCTGGCTTTTACGGAGGCTGATCTTTAAATAGCCCACTTTTTGGAGCAGCCCTCGCTTATGGCCATACCGCGCTGAGAGCGCCCGATCTCGTCTGATCTCGGAAGCTAAGCAGCGTCGGGCCTGGTTAGTACTTGGATGGGAGACCGCCTGGGAATACCAGGTGCTGTAAGCTTTTGCCTTTTCTTCACTATTTATATAATATGCTGGCTTTTAGAAAGACGTGTTTTACCGCTCTATTTATTACAATCATTTAAATGTATTATAGAGTTTTAAGTGTTTTACATGTTTTTTAGGCCATTTTATTACTCTTAACATTTTAAGTGTATGTGTCTTTAATAAATGGATGGTTGGCCTGTCATGTGACTAGACACATGACAGGAAGCCGGAAGTACAACTGTATAAGAGAGCAGCATGACAAACAAAGGACAGTCACCAAACTGTTGGATTGAGGAGTTGCTAATTTTAGAGCTCAACTTTCCATTCACCACCTGCAAACTTTGGATTACACTTTCTGTGGATTGTATATACACTGGTGGACACTCACATTGGACTTATCAACACACTGGGATTCTTGGACTGTTTTTAGGGTATGGACAAATGAACTGTATTCTTTTAACAGAGTTTACCTGTTTTTAGGGTATGGACAAATGAACTGTATTCTTTTAACAGAGTTGACCTAGTTTTATCGTGTTGTTTTAAAGTCTTTTATGTGAACCTTGTAAATACACCAAATCTATTTAAACCAATTTTCTTTTATGTCTCATTCTTTTAACCACTAGTCATCTCTCACAGTTAAATCTGACACCATTTTAGTCTTGTAACTCGGCTGATAAGGCCGATTGTTACACTTTTATGGGAGACCGCCTGGGAATATCAGGTGCTGTAAGCTTTTGGCTTTTCTTCACTATTTATATAATATGCTGGCTTTTACGGAGGCTAATCTTTAAATAGCCCACTTTTTGGAGCAGCCCTCGCTTATGGCCATACCGCGCTGAGAGCGCCCGATCTCGTCTGATCTCGGAAGCTAAGCAGCGTCGGGCCTGGTTAGTACTTGGATTGGAGACCGCCTGGGAATACCAGGTGCTGTAAGCTTTTGCCTTTTCTTCACTATTTATATAATATGCTGGCTTTTACGGAGGCTGATCTTTAAATAGCCCACATTTTGGAGCAGCCCTCGATTATGGCCATACCGCGCTGAGAGCGCCTGACCTCGTCTGATCTCGGAAGCTAAGCAGCGTCGGGCCTTGTTAGTACTTGGATGGGAGACCGCCTGGGAATACCAGGTGCTGTAAGCTTTTGCCTTTTCTTCACTATTTATATAATATGCTGGCTTTTACGGAGGCTGATCTTTAAATAGCCCACTTTTTGGAGCAGCCCTCGCTTATGGCCATACCGCGCTGAGAGCGCCCGATCTCGTCTGATCTCGGAAGCTAAGCAGCGTCGGGCCTGTTTAGTACTTGGATGGGAGACCGCCTGGGAATACCAGGTGCTGTAAGCTTTTGCCTTTTCTTCACTATTTATATAATATGCTGGCTTTTAGAAAGACGTGTTTTACCGCTCTATTTATTACAATCATTTAAATGTATTATAGAGTTTTAAGTGTTTTACATGTTTTTTAGGCCATTTTATTACTCTTAACATTTTAAGTGTATGTGTCTTTAATAAATGGATGGTTGGCCTTTCATGTGACTAGACACATGACAGGAAGCAGGAAGTACAACTGTATAAGAGAGCAGCATGACAAACAAAGGACAGTCACCAAACTGTTGGATTGAGGAGTTGCTAATTTTAGAGCTCAACTTTCCATTCACCACCTGCAAAATTTGGATTACACTTTCTGTGGATTGTATATACACTGGTGGACACTCACATTGGACTTATCAACACACTGGGATTCTTGGACTGTTTTTAGGGTATGGACAAATGAACTGTATTCTTTTAACAGAGTTTACCTGTTTTTAGGGTATGGACAAATGAACTGTATTCTTTTAACAGAGTTGACCCTAGTTTTATCGTGTTGTTTTAAAGTCTTTTATGTGAACCTTGTAAATACACCAAATCTATTTAAACCAATTTTCTTTTATGTCTCATTCTTTTAACCACTAGTCATTTCTCACAGTTAAATCTGACACCATTTTAGTCTTGTAACTCGGCTGATAAGGCCGATTGTTACACTTTTATGGGAGACCGCCTGGGAATATCAGGTGCTGTAAGCTTTTGGCTTTTCTTCACTATTTATATAATATGCTGGCTTTTACGGAGGCTAATCTTTAAATAGCCCACTTTTTGGAGCAGCCCTCGATTATGGCCATACCGCGCTGAGAGTGTCCGACCTCGTCTGATCTCGGAAGCTAAGCAGCGTCGGGCCTGGTTAGTACTTGGATTGGAGACCGCCTGGGAATACCAGGTGCTGTAAGCTTTTGCCTTTTCTTCACTATTTATATAATATGCTGGCTTTTACGGAGGCTGATCTTTAAATAGCCCACATTTTGGAGCAGCCCTCGATTATGGCCATACCGCGCTGAGAGCGCCCGACCTCGTCTGATCTCGGAAGCTAAGCAGCGTCGGGCCTTGTTAGTACTTGGATGGGAGACCGCCTGGGAATACC
>NC_133361.1:94351632-94364132 GCF_049309525.1 Garra rufa
GCAGTCAAGTTATTTAATCCCCAAACGGCTATTGCTGTTTGGGGATAGATACTTTCTGTGCTGAGATGGCTACAATGTTGGATGACAAAATGGAGGTGGGAAGAGGCCTGGAGAAAAGGAACACAAGGGAAATGGATGGAGAACGGGACCAAAGAAGAAGGAATTATGAAAAGAGGCTCACAGTGCTGGTGGAAATAGAAGGAGAAGATAGAATAACGATGATGGAGATACTGAAGAAAGTGAGAGAAGAGTGTGGAGTGGTGATCGGCTGTAGATACAAAACACCAAAAGAATACGAGCTGACAATGGAAGAGGAAAAAGGAAAGAAGAAGTTGTTGGATGGGCTGAAGATAAAGAACAGTCGGATTATGGCGAAAGAGGTGGACTGTATGGAGATGGTGGTCTCATTTCTTGGTCTACCAATGTATATTCAGGATGAGGAGATACTGAGAAAGCTGTCGGAATGGGGAGTTAAAGCGGTCTCAAGAGTGAAAAGGAGAATGTGGCCGGGGACAGATATCGCTGATGGGACTAGATTTTTAAAGGTAAAATTCAATGATGTGGTAAAATCACTGCCATATTCAACAAAGTTTGAGACACTAGGAGGGACTGAGCACTTCAGAGTGATACATGACAGGCAAGTGAAAGTCTGTCGCCTGTGCATTCAGCCAGGTCACATTGTAAGAGACTGCCCAAGCTTCAGATGTTTTAAATGTGACAAGCAGGGACATTACGCCAGAGAGTGCAAGGAGGTGAACTGCATTATGTGCAATATGCGACCTGGATTATGTGTGTGTGAAACACTGCCGGAGATGGATGAGGAAAACAGCAATGAGGAGGATTCGGATCTGTATGAGGTGGATGAAGAGGTGGAGATCGAAGGAAAGGAAGGTGAAGCGACTGGAGAAGAAAGAAGGGATGCATGGAGTGGAGAAGAAAGAACAGTGGAGTGGAGAGCGATTGAGAATGTGAGCAGTCAAGAGGAGGAGGCTCCAGGGCAGAGGCAGAGAGAGAGAAAGAAAAAAGAAAGAAAGGAGAGCGGAACCCGGAAAGGAGATGGCTATGAAGGGCTTGGAGTGTGAAAATGGAGAAGGGGAAACAGCGAAAGGTGATGGAGAGAGTCAGGAGGGTGACAGTGCAAAAGGGCAAGGCGAAAAGCTGCAGGTGGAGGGATGTGGAGGAGTGCCAGAGAGTCTAGAGACAATCGAGGACGAGGACATGGACACAAGCGAAGGAAAAAGGGTGCAGAAGAAAAGAAAGAAGAAAGAAATGGAGGAGCACACTGCAGAAAGTAAGTGCATGGATTGAGCAAAATGAGTATGATTTTTTTCAAAATTATGATACTTGCTATGTGGGGCATTATGAACATTGCCTGTTTGAATAGCAATGGGTTAAGAGATGAAAATAAGTTTGAGAAGGTGAAGGGTTTGTTAAAAGCGGATATACTCTGTTTGCAAGAGACACACTGGTCTGATGAAATAATGGACAACATAAGAAAGAGGTGGGAAGGTGAAATTATTTCTAATCATGGGACTGCAAAATCCTGTGGCGTGGCAACCCTGATAAAAGGAGATCGATTAAACAATGTGAAGCAAATATACAAGGATGGAAATGGGAGATTGTTAGTGATTGAATTTGTATTTCACAATGAACTGTTCAGGCTGATAAACATTTATGCACCTAACACAGAAAATGAAAGAAAAGAAGTCTTTAAAGAAATTAAGCCGCTGTGTAAAGGCAACTTTATAATAGTCGGTGACTTTAATGTATGGTGCACAAGACTGGACGCGTCAAGCAGCGCAAACTTTAAGTCAGATGTATCCAGAAAATATTTAACTGAATGGATGCAAAATGAGGACATAGTTGATGTATGGAGGGATGAGAATCCCTACAAAAAAGACTTCTCTAGAAGACAATTGGTGATGGGAGTCTTGAAACAAAGCCGTATAGATTTATGTTTAACCAAAAGGGAAATGTTAAAATATATAAAAAATGTGAGATATAAGTTTGTGGGAGTAAGTGACCATGCTATGATGATGGTAAAGATGGGTGTGAACGAGGAGGAGAGGGGGGGAGGAATGTGGTGTTTGAATGCAGACTTGCTAAAAGAAGAGGCATATAAAGAAAATATCAGAAAATGTATAGATTATGAAATGGAAAATATCTTATTTGATGAAAATGTATGTGAGTGGTGGGAAAAAATGAAAGGGATAATTAAAAAAAGAAGTATTAGATATGCCAAACAAAGGAATTTTAAGAGAAGGAGCAAAGTTGAGGTAATGCAAAATGAATTGAAGAGGGAAGCAGAAAAAATAGAAATTAATCCCGAGCAAGATAAAGAACGCTTTATGCAGATAAATGCAGAAATAGAGGAGTATGAAAAAGAAAAAAGTAAGGGTGCAATAATAAGGAGTAGAGCGCAGTATGCGTTAGAGGGAGAAAGAAGCACAAAGTTCTTTCTAAACTTAGAAAAGAAAAAGCAGATGAAAAAGTATATAACAGAGTTGGAAAATGAAAAAGGAGATAAGATTACTGATTATGTGGAGATAATAAGAGAAGTAGAAATATTTTATAAGAAGCTATTTAAGAAAGAAGGGGTTAAACAGGAGTGTGTGGAGGAAGTTTTGAACTCTGTGAGTGTGAGGTTAAGTGAAAGTGAGAAAAATATATGTGAAAGTGACATAGGTATCGAAGAAATAAAAGAAGCAATAAAACAGACAAAGAAGAATAAAAGCCCGGGCTCAGACGGCTTAACGCATGAGTTTTACAAGACTTTTGAAGAGACTGTAGCACCAATATTGTGGAAGGTTTATAGAAGTATGGAAGAGAGAGGTGAAATGCCAGAGTCTATGGGGCTAGGAGTAATCACAATACTATATAAAAATAAAGGAAGTCCACTTAAGCTAGAAAATTATAGACCGTTGAGTCTGTTAAACACGGATTATAAAATACTGACAAAAGTGCTGGCAAATAGGATAAAAGAGGTGGTAGGGTCAATAGTATCACCAAGCCAAGCTTATAGCATAAAGGGAAGAGACATTACAGATACAATTTGCACAACAAGGGACGTAGTAGAAGGGATGGGGAAAGATGGGAAAGGGGGATTGGTTTTATCTATAGACTTAAATAAGGCTTTTGATAGGGTGGAACATAGCTTTATAGAACAGACAATGGGGAGATTTGGGTTTGGAGAGAGAATGCAAAAGTGGATAAAATTAATATATGTAAATGCTAAAAGTTGTGTTAAGGTTAATGGGGTGTTAACTGACCCCTTTCAGTTAGAGAGGTCAGTAAGGCAAGGCTGTCCGTTGTCTGCAATATTGTATTCAATAACAGCTGAGCCACTGGCGACACTCATCAAAAATGACAAGGAAATAAAAGGTATTCAAATACCAAATGGAGGATTGAGTGTAATACATCAATATGCAGATGATACAACTTTTACAGTTAGGGATATAGAGAGTATAAATAAAATTAGAAAACAGATGGAAAAATATGGGAAAGCGTCAGGTGCTAAAATAAATGTGGAAAAATCTGAAATAATGAGTATAGGAGGAATAAGGGTGGAAGGGTCAGATGTTCCATTTAAAATAACGAAAGATTTTATAAAAATTTTAGGGGTAAACGTAGGAGAGAATGCAAAAGAGGCAAGAGATGCAACATGGTCAGGAGTGCTAAACAAAATCAAGCAAGTGTTACAGTTTTGGAGACTAAGGGAATTAAGACTAAGAGGAAAAGTGGTAGTGGTTAATTCTTTATTGTTAACTAAATGTAATTATGTGATGGGAGCAATTGATTTACCAGACTGGGTGTTAAATGGAATAAAAGAGGCTGTGAATATTTTTGTGTGGGGTGGGAAAGGAGTAAAAATATCAGCAAAAACATTAATAGCAGATTACAGTGAGGGGGGTTTGAAATTGATGGATTTAGATGTGAAAAGGAAAGCAATAAGAGTTAAGACAATAAAAAAGTATTTATGTGGCAAAGTAGAATGTGGATGGAAGGGGTATATGAGAAAATATTTAAATGAAGGAGGAGGGTGTGGTGAAGAAGGAGTGTTTATGGTTTTAAAAAAGCCAATGATTGAAAAGTTGCCTTTGTTTTACCAAGAAGTGTTTACTGCATGGGCTGAATTTGTGATAAATGTAAACTATGAATGTGAAAACATAAACCAAATACACAATCAGCCAATTTTCCTGAACCCAAGAATAAGGAGGGGAGGGAAAATGCTTTACAACAGACTGTTCATGAGAGCGGGGGTAAGGAAAGTAAAGGATATGGCTTACGAATATGTAAAAGGTTTTTTACCGAATAGAGCAATATATGATTGTGTGGTGGGGTGGGATGATGAAATTGAGAAAGCAAAAGTGGATGGTGAATGTGAAAACATTAAAAAAAGCCTGCCTGAAAGGTGGGTAGAAAGGATTGAAAGGGAAACTGTTAAAGTGGGAGATTGGGGAATGCCTGAAATGTACATTGTGGAAAATGGGAGAAAAAAGTTTTTGTGGGAGATAAATGTGAAAACTGTATACAAAATGATGGTCAGAAAGGAGATCAAAGTGCCTGCATCAGAAGCGGTATGGCCAAGATTGTTTCCTGATTTGAAAGTAAAAACAATATGGAGAAACTTAAATATAAAATACAACGGACTAGACTGTGAGAACTTGGACTTCAAGCTACGACACAATAGAATCTATACAAAGGTGGTAATTCATCAAATGAATAAAAATGTGAGTAGAGAATGTGATATATGTGAGACAGAGCCAGAAACTTTGATGCACATTTTCTTTGAGTGCAAGGAACTTGAGGAGTTTCATGGAAAAATGAAAAAACTGATAAAAGATGGAATGGGAAAAGGGGTTGCAGAAGATGAGTGGAAAAAACTGTTTTTGTTTGGTGAATGTACAAATTATAAGGATAGGAAGGTGAACTTTTGGAATTTGATTCTAAGTAATGCAAGGTATGCAATATGGGTGAGGAGGAATATGGCATACTATGAGAGAAAGAAAGTAGATGTGACTAAAATGTTCAAGAGTATTGTTAGAAAGAATGTGTATATAATGTGGAAATACCTAAGCAAAGAAGAATTTGAAAAAGCATTTGTAGAAGAAAGTGGATTTATATGTACAAAAGAAAGGTTTAGTTTAACATTTTGAAAAGAAATGGTTATATTTAAGTTAGGTATTTTTGTTTTGGGTTTTTGGTTTCGTTTGAGTGATATAAAGGAGGGTTAAATTCAAAGCTCATGCTGTATATGCTAAATTGTCTTCAAATGTAATAAGATTGAAAGGTGTAATGAATGAAAAATGAGTTATGTAAATATTATTTTGTACTTTTTGATAATAAAAAAAAAAAAAAAAAAAAAAGAGCGCCCGATCTCGTCTGATCTCGGAAGCTAAGCAGCGTCGGGCCTGGTTAGTACTTGGATGGGAGACCGCCTGGGAATACAAGGTGCTGTAAGCTTTTGCCTTTTCTTCACTATTTATATAATATGCTGGCTTTTAGAAAGACGTGTTTTACCGCTCTATTTATTACAATCATTTAAATGTATTATAGAGTTTTAAGTGTTTTACATGTTTTTTAGGCCATTTTATTACTCTTAACATTTTAAGTGTATGTGTCTTTAATAAATGGATGGTTGGCCTGTCATGTGACTAGACACATGACAGGAAGCAGGAAGTACAACTGTATAAGAGAGCAGCATGACAAGCAAAGGACAGTCACCAAACTGTTGGATTGAGGAGTTGCTAATTTTAGAGCTCAACTTTCCATTCACCACCTGCAAACTTTGGATTACACTTTCTGTGGATTGTATATACACTGGTGGACACTCACATTGGACTTATCAACACACTGGGATTCTTGGACTGTTTTTAGGGTATGGACAAATGAACTGTATTGTTTTAACAGAGTTTACCTGTTTTTAGGGTATGGACAAATGAACTGTATTCTTTTAACAGAGTTGACCCTAGTTTTATCGTGTTGTTTTAAAGTCTTTTATGTGAACCTTGTAAATACACCAAATCTATTTAAACCAATTTTCTTTTATGTCTCATTCTTTTAACCACTAGTCATCTCTCACAGTTAAATCTGACACCATTTTAGTCTTGTAACTCGGCTGATAAGGCCGATTGTTACACTTTTATGGGAGACCGCCTGGGAATATCAGGTGCTGTAAGCTTTTGGCTTTTCTTCACTATTTATATAATATGCTGGCTTTTACGGAGGCTAATCTTTAAATAGCCCACTTTTTGGAGCAGCCCTCGATTATGGCCATACCGCGCTGAGAGTGCCCGACCTCGTCTGATCTCGGAAGCTAAGCAGCGTCGGGCCTGGTTAGTACTTGGATTGGAGACCGCCTGGGAATACCAGGTGCTGTAAGCTTTTGCCTTTTCTTCACTATTTATATAATATGCTGGCTTTTACGGAGGCTGATCTTTAAATAGCCCACATTTTGGAGCAGCCCTCGATTATGGCCATACCGCGCTGAGAGCGCCCGACCTCGTCTGATCTCGGAAGCTAAGCAGCGTCGGGCCTTGTTAGTACTTGGATGGGAGACCGCCTGGGAATACCAGGTGCTGTAAGCTTTTGCCTTTTCTTCACTATTTATATAATATGCTGGCTTTTACGGAGGCTGATCTTTAAATAGCCCACTTTTTGGAGCAGCCCTCGCTTATGGCCATACCGCGCTGAGAGCGCCCGATCTCGTCTGATCTCGGAAGCTAAGCAGCGTCGGGCCTGTTTAGTACTTGGATGGGAGACCGCCTGGGAATACCAGGTGCTGTAAGCTTTTGCCTTTTCTTCACTATTTATATAATATGCTGGCTTTTAGAAAGACGTGTTTTACCGCTCTATTTATTACAATCATTTAAATGTATTATAGAGTTTTAAGTGTTTTACATGTTTTTTAGGCCATTTTATTACTCTTAACATTTTAAGTGTATGTGTCTTTAATAAATGGATGGTTGGCCTTTCATGTGACTAGACACATGACAGGAAGCAGGAAGTACAACTGTATAAGAGAGCAGCATGACAAACAAAGGACAGTCACCAAACTGTTGGATTGAGGAGTTGCTAATTTTAGAGCTCAACTTTCCATTCACCACCTGCAAAATTTGGATTACACTTTCTGTGGATTGTATATACACTGGTGGACACTCACATTGGACTTATCAACACACTGGGATTCTTGGACTGTTTTTAGGGTATGGACAAATGAACTGTATTCTTTTAACAGAGTTTACCTGTTTTTAGGGTATGGACAAATGAACTGTATTCTTTTAACAGAGTTGACCCTAGTTTTATCGTGTTGTTTTAAAGTCTTTTATGTGAACCTTGTAAATACACCAAATCTATTTAAACCAATTTTCTTTTATGTCTCATTCTTTTAACCACTAGTCATTTCTCACAGTTAAATCTGACACCATTTTAGTCTTGTAACTCGGCTGATAAGGCCGATTGTTACACTTTTATGGGAGACCGCCTGGGAATATCAGGTGCTGTAAGCTTTTGGCTTTTCTTCACTATTTATATAATATGCTGGCTTTTACGGAGGCTAATCTTTAAATAGCCCACTTTTTGGAGCAGCCCTCGATTATGGCCATACCGCGCTGAGAGTGCCCGACCTCGTCTGATCTCGGAAGCTAAGCAGCGTCGGGCCTGGTTAGTACTTGGATTGGAGACCGCCTGGGAATACCAGGTGCTGTAAGCTTTTGCCTTTTCTTCACTATTTATATAATATGCTGGCTTTTACGGAGGCTGATCTTTAAATAGCCCACATTTTGGAGCAGCCCTCGATTATGGCCATACCGCGCTGAGAGCGCCCGACCTCGTCTGATCTCGGAAGCTAAGCAGCGTCGGGCCTTGTTAGTACTTGGATGGGAGACCGCCTGGGAATACCAGGTGCTGTAAGCTTTTGCCTTTTCTTCACTATTTATATAATATGCTGGCTTTTACGGAGGCTGATCTTTAAATAGCCCACTTTTTGGAGCAGCCCTCGCTTATGGCCATACCGCGCTGAGAGCGCCCGATCTCGTCTGATCTCGGAAGCTAAGCAGCGTCGGGCCTGTTTAGTACTTGGATGGGAGACCGCCTGGGAATACCAGGTGCTGTAAGCTTTTGCCTTTTCTTCACTATTTATATAATATGCTGGCTTTTAGAAAGACGTGTTTTACCGCTCTATTTATTACAATCATTTAAATGTATTATAGAGTTTTAAGTGTTTTACATGTTTTTTAGGCCATTTTATTACTCTTAACATTTTAAGTGTATGTGTCTTTAATAAATGGATGGTTGGCCTTTCATGTGACTAGACACATGACAGGAAGCAGGAAGTACAACTGTATAAGAGAGCAGCATGACAAACAAAGGACAGTCACCAAACTGTTGGATTGAGGAGTTGCTAATTTTAGAGCTCAACTTTCCATTCACCACCTGCAAAATTTGGATTACACTTTCTGTGGATTGTATATACACTGGTGGACACTCACATTGGACTTATCAACACACTGGGATTCTTGGACTGTTTTTAGGGTATGGACAAATGAACTGTATTCTTTTAACAGAGTTTACCTGTTTTTAGGGTATGGACAAATGAACTGTATTCTTTTAACAGAGTTGACCCTAGTTTTATCGTGTTGTTTTAAAGTCTTTTATGTGAACCTTGTAAATACACCAAATCTATTTAAACCAATTTTCTTTTATGTCTCATTCTTTTAACCACTAGTCATCTCTCACAGTTAAATCTGACACCATTTTAGTCTTGTAACTCGGCTGATAAGGCCGATTGTTACACTTTTATGGGAGACCGCCTGGGAATATCAGGTGCTGTAAGCTTTTGGCTTTTCTTCACTATTTATATAATATGCTGGCTTTTACGGAGGCTAATCTTTAAATAGCCCACTTTTTGGAGCAGCCCTCGATTATGGCCATACCGCGCTGAGAGTGCCCGACCTCGTCTGATCTCGGAAGCTAAGCAGCGTCGGGCCTGGTTAGTACTTGGATTGGAGACCGCCTGGGAATACCAGGTGCTGTAAGCTTTTGCCTTTTCTTCACTATTTATATAATATGCTGGCTTTTACGGAGGCTGATCTTTAAATAGCCCACATTTTGGAGCAGCCCTCGATTATGGCCATACCGCGCTGAGAGCGCCCGACCTCGTCTGATCTCGGAAGCTAAGCAGCGTCGGGCCTTGTTAGTACTTGGATGGGAGACCGCCTGGGAATACCAGGTGCTGTAAGCTTTTGCCTTTTCTTCACTATTTATATAATATGCTGGCTTTTACGGAGGCTGATCTTTAAATAGCCCACTTTTTGGAGCAGCCCTCGCTTATGGCCATACCGCGCTGAGAGCGCCCGATCTCGTCTGATCTCGGAAGCTAAGCAGCGTCGGGCCTGTTTAGTACTTGGATGGGAGACCGCCTGGGAATACCAGGTGCTGTAAGCTTTTGCCTTTTCTTCACTATTTATATAATATGCTGGCTTTTAGAAAGACGTGTTTTACCGCTCTATTTATTACAATCATTTAAATGTATTATAGAGTTTTAAGTGTTTTACATGTTTTTTAGGCCATTTTATTACTCTTAACATTTTAAGTGTATGTGTCTTTAATAAATGGATGGTTGGCCTTTCATGTGACTAGACACATGACAGGAAGCAGGAAGTACAACTGTATAAGAGAGCAGCATGACAAACAAAGGACAGTCACCAAACTGTTGGATTGAGGAGTTGCTAATTTTACAGCTCAACTTTCCATTCACCACCTGCAAACTTTGGATTACACTTTCTGTGGATTGTATATACACTGGTGGACACTCACATTGGACTTATCAACACACTGGGATTCTTGGACTGTTTTTAGGGTATGGACAAATGAACTGTATTCTTTTAACAGAGTTTACCTGTTTTTAGGGTATGGACAAATGAACTGTATTCTTTTAACAGAGTTGACCTAGTTTTATCGTGTTGTTTTAAAGTCTTTTATGTGAACCTTGTAAATACACCAAATCTATTTAAACCAATTTTCTTTTATGTCTCATTCTTTTAACCACTAGTCATCTCTCACAGTTAAATCTGACAACATTTTAGTCTTGTAACTCGGCTGATAAGGCCGATTGTTACACTTTTATGGGAGACCGCCTGGGAATACCAGGTGCTGTAAGCTTTTGCCTTTTCTTCACTATTTATATAATATGCTGGCTTTTACGGAGGCTAATCTTTAAATAGCCCACTTTTTGGAGCAGCCCTCGATTATGGCCATACCGCGCTGAGAGCGCCCGACCTCGTCTGATCTCGGAAGCTAAGCAGCGTCGGGCCTGGTTAGTACTTGGATTGGAGACCGCCTGGGAATACCAGGTGCTGTAAGCTTTTGCCTTTTCTTCACTATTTATATAATATGCTGGCTTTTACGGAGGCTGATCTTTAAATAGCCCACTTTTTGGAGCAGCCCTCGCTTATGGCCATACCGCGCTGAGAGCGCCCGATCTCGTCTGATCTCGGAAGCTAAGCAGCGTCGGGCCTGGTTAGTACTTGGATGGGAGACCGCCTGGGAATACCAGGTGCTGTAAGCTTTTGCCTTTTCTTCACTATTTATATAATATGCTGGCTTTTAGAAAGACGTGTTTTACCGCTCTATTTATTACAATCATTTAAATGTATTATAGAGTTTTAAGTGTTTTACATGTTTTTTAGGCCATTTTATTACTCTTAACATTTTAAGTGTATGTGTCTTTAATAAATGGATGGTTGGCCTGTCATGTGACTAGACACATGACAGGAAGCCGGAAGTACAACTGTATAAGAGAGCAGCATGACAAACAAAGGACAGTCACCAAACTGTTGGATTGAGGAGTTGCTAATTTTAGAGCTCAACTTTCCATTCACCACCTGCAAACTTTGGATTACACTTTCTGTGGATTGTATATACACTGGTGGACACTCACATTGGACTTATCAACACACTGGGATTCTTGGACTGTTTTTAGGGTATGGACAAATGAACTGTATTCTTTTAACAGAGTTTACCTGTTTTTAGGGTATGGACAAATGAACTGTATTCTTTTAACAGAGTTGACCTAGTTTTATCGTGTTGTTTTAAAGTCTTTTATGTGAACCTTGTAAATACACCAAATCTATTTAAACCAATTTTCTTTTATGTCTCATTCTTTTAACCACTAGTCATCTCTCACAGTTAAATCTGACACCATTTTAGTCTTGTAACTCGGCTGATAAGGCCGATTGTTACACTTTTATGGGAGACCGCCTGGGAATATCAGGTGCTGTAAGCTTTTGGCTTTTCTTCACTATTTATATAATATGCTGGCTTTTACGGAGGCTAATCTTTAAATAGCCCACTTTTTGGAGCAGCCCTCGCTTATGGCCATACCGCGCTGAGAGCGCCCGATCTCGTCTGATCTCGGAAGCTAAGCAGCGTCGGGCCTGGTTAGTACTTGGATTGGAGACCGCCTGGGAATACCAGGTGCTGTAAGCTTTTGCCTTTTCTTCACTATTTATATAATATGCTGGCTTTTACGGAGGCTGATCTTTAAATAGCCCACATTTTGGAGCAGCCCTCGATTATGGCCATACCGCGCTGAGAGCGCCCGACCTCGTCTGATCTCGGAAGCTAAGCAGCGTCGGGCCTTGTTAGTACTTGGATGGGAGACCGCCTGGGAATACCAGGTGCTGTAAGCTTTTGCCTTTTCTTCACTATTTATATAATATGCTGGCTTTTACGGAGGCTGATCTTTAAATAGCCCACTTTTTGGAGCAGCCCTCGCTTATGGCCATACCGCGCTGAGAGCGCCCGATCTCGTCTGATCTCGGAAGCTAAGCAGCGTCGGGCCTGTTTAGTACTTGGATGGGAGACCGCCTGGGAATACCAGGTGCTGTAAGCTTTTGCCTTTTCTTCACTATTTATATAATATGCTGGCTTTTAGAAAGACGTGTTTTACCGCTCTATTTATTACAATCATTTAAATGTATTATAGAGTTTTAAGTGTTTTACATGTTTTTTAGGCCATTTTATTACTCTTAACATTTTAAGTGTATGTGTCTTTAATAAATGGATGGTTGGCCTTTCATGTGACTAGACACATGACAGGAAGCAGGAAGTACAACTGTATAAGAGAGCAGCATGACAAACAAAGGACAGTCACCAAACTGTTGGATTGAGGAGTTGCTAATTTTAGAGCTCAACTTTCCATTCACCACCTGCAAAATTTGGATTACACTTTCTGTGGATTGTATATACACTGGTGGACACTCACATTGGACTTATCAACACACTGGGATTCTTGGACTGTTTTTAGGGTATGGACAAATGAACTGTATTCTTTTAACAGAGTTTACCTGTTTTTAGGGTATGGACAAATGAACTGTATTCTTTTAACAGAGTTGACCCTAGTTTTATCGTGTTGTTTTAAAGTCTTTTATGTGAACCTTGTAAATACACCAAATCTATTTAAACCAATTTTCTTTTATGTCTCATTCTTTTAACCACTA
>NC_133361.1:94369132-94426632 GCF_049309525.1 Garra rufa
AACAGCAATGAGGAGGATTCGGATCTGTATGAGGTGGATGAAGAGGTGGAGATCGAAGGAAAGGAAGGTGAAGCGACTGGAGAAGAAAGAAGGGATGCATGGAGTGGAGAAGAAAGAACAGTGGAGTGGAGAGCGATTGAGAATGTGAGCAGTCAAGAGGAGGAGGCTCCAGGGCAGAGGCAGAGAGAGAGAAAGAAAAAAGAAAGAAAGGAGAGCGGAACCCGGAAAGGAGATGGCTATGAAGGGCTTGGAGTGTGAAAATGGAGAAGGGGAAACAGCGAAAGGTGATGGAGAGAGTCAGGAGGGTGACAGTGCAAAAGGGCAAGGCGAAAAGCTGCAGGTGGAGGGATGTGGAGGAGTGCCAGAGAGTCTAGAGACAATCGAGGACGAGGACATGGACACAAGCGAAGGAAAAAGGGTGCAGAAGAAAAGAAAGAAGAAAGAAATGGAGGAGCACACTGCAGAAAGTAAGTGCATGGATTGAGCAAAATGAGTATGATTTTTTTCAAAATTATGATACTTGCTATGTGGGGCATTATGAACATTGCCTGTTTGAATAGCAATGGGTTAAGAGATGAAAATAAGTTTGAGAAGGTGAAGGGTTTGTTAAAAGCGGATATACTCTGTTTGCAAGAGACACACTGGTCTGATGAAATAATGGACAACATAAGAAAGAGGTGGGAAGGTGAAATTATTTCTAATCATGGGACTGCAAAATCCTGTGGCGTGGCAACCCTGATAAAAGGAGATCGATTAAACAATGTGAAGCAAATATACAAGGATGGAAATGGGAGATTGTTAGTGATTGAATTTGTATTTCACAATGAACTGTTCAGGCTGATAAACATTTATGCACCTAACACAGAAAATGAAAGAAAAGAAGTCTTTAAAGAAATTAAGCCGCTGTGTAAAGGCAACTTTATAATAGTCGGTGACTTTAATGTATGGTGCACAAGACTGGACGCGTCAAGCAGCGCAAACTTTAAGTCAGATGTATCCAGAAAATATTTAACTGAATGGATGCAAAATGAGGACATAGTTGATGTATGGAGGGATGAGAATCCCTACAAAAAAGACTTCTCTAGAAGACAATTGGTGATGGGAGTCTTGAAACAAAGCCGTATAGATTTATGTTTAACCAAAAGGGAAATGTTAAAATATATAAAAAATGTGAGATATAAGTTTGTGGGAGTAAGTGACCATGCTATGATGATGGTAAAGATGGGTGTGAACGAGGAGGAGAGGGGGGGAGGAATGTGGTGTTTGAATGCAGACTTGCTAAAAGAAGAGGCATATAAAGAAAATATCAGAAAATGTATAGATTATGAAATGGAAAATATCTTATTTGATGAAAATGTATGTGAGTGGTGGGAAAAAATGAAAGGGATAATTAAAAAAAGAAGTATTAGATATGCCAAACAAAGGAATTTTAAGAGAAGGAGCAAAGTTGAGGTAATGCAAAATGAATTGAAGAGGGAAGCAGAAAAAATAGAAATTAATCCCGAGCAAGATAAAGAACGCTTTATGCAGATAAATGCAGAAATAGAGGAGTATGAAAAAGAAAAAAGTAAGGGTGCAATAATAAGGAGTAGAGCGCAGTATGCGTTAGAGGGAGAAAGAAGCACAAAGTTCTTTCTAAACTTAGAAAAGAAAAAGCAGATGAAAAAGTATATAACAGAGTTGGAAAATGAAAAAGGAGATAAGATTACTGATTATGTGGAGATAATAAGAGAAGTAGAAATATTTTATAAGAAGCTATTTAAGAAAGAAGGGGTTAAACAGGAGTGTGTGGAGGAAGTTTTGAACTCTGTGAGTGTGAGGTTAAGTGAAAGTGAGAAAAATATATGTGAAAGTGACATAGGTATCGAAGAAATAAAAGAAGCAATAAAACAGACAAAGAAGAATAAAAGCCCGGGCTCAGACGGCTTAACGCATGAGTTTTACAAGACTTTTGAAGAGACTGTAGCACCAATATTGTGGAAGGTTTATAGAAGTATGGAAGAGAGAGGTGAAATGCCAGAGTCTATGGGGCTAGGAGTAATCACAATACTATATAAAAATAAAGGAAGTCCACTTAAGCTAGAAAATTATAGACCGTTGAGTCTGTTAAACACGGATTATAAAATACTGACAAAAGTGCTGGCAAATAGGATAAAAGAGGTGGTAGGGTCAATAGTATCACCAAGCCAAGCTTATAGCATAAAGGGAAGAGACATTACAGATACAATTTGCACAACAAGGGACGTAGTAGAAGGGATGGGGAAAGATGGGAAAGGGGGATTGGTTTTATCTATAGACTTAAATAAGGCTTTTGATAGGGTGGAACATAGCTTTATAGAACAGACAATGGGGAGATTTGGGTTTGGAGAGAGAATGCAAAAGTGGATAAAATTAATATATGTAAATGCTAAAAGTTGTGTTAAGGTTAATGGGGTGTTAACTGACCCCTTTCAGTTAGAGAGGTCAGTAAGGCAAGGCTGTCCGTTGTCTGCAATATTGTATTCAATAACAGCTGAGCCACTGGCGACACTCATCAAAAATGACAAGGAAATAAAAGGTATTCAAATACCAAATGGAGGATTGAGTGTAATACATCAATATGCAGATGATACAACTTTTACAGTTAGGGATATAGAGAGTATAAATAAAATTAGAAAACAGATGGAAAAATATGGGAAAGCGTCAGGTGCTAAAATAAATGTGGAAAAATCTGAAATAATGAGTATAGGAGGAATAAGGGTGGAAGGGTCAGATGTTCCATTTAAAATAACGAAAGATTTTATAAAAATTTTAGGGGTAAACGTAGGAGAGAATGCAAAAGAGGCAAGAGATGCAACATGGTCAGGAGTGCTAAACAAAATCAAGCAAGTGTTACAGTTTTGGAGACTAAGGGAATTAAGACTAAGAGGAAAAGTGGTAGTGGTTAATTCTTTATTGTTAACTAAATGTAATTATGTGATGGGAGCAATTGATTTACCAGACTGGGTGTTAAATGGAATAAAAGAGGCTGTGAATATTTTTGTGTGGGGTGGGAAAGGAGTAAAAATATCAGCAAAAACATTAATAGCAGATTACAGTGAGGGGGGTTTGAAATTGATGGATTTAGATGTGAAAAGGAAAGCAATAAGAGTTAAGACAATAAAAAAGTATTTATGTGGCAAAGTAGAATGTGGATGGAAGGGGTATATGAGAAAATATTTAAATGAAGGAGGAGGGTGTGGTGAAGAAGGAGTGTTTATGGTTTTAAAAAAGCCAATGATTGAAAAGTTGCCTTTGTTTTACCAAGAAGTGTTTACTGCATGGGCTGAATTTGTGATAAATGTAAACTATGAATGTGAAAACATAAACCAAATACACAATCAGCCAATTTTCCTGAACCCAAGAATAAGGAGGGGAGGGAAAATGCTTTACAACAGACTGTTCATGAGAGCGGGGGTAAGGAAAGTAAAGGATATGGCTTACGAATATGTAAAAGGTTTTTTACCGAATAGAGCAATATATGATTGTGTGGTGGGGTGGGATGATGAAATTGAGAAAGCAAAAGTGGATGGTGAATGTGAAAACATTAAAAAAAGCCTGCCTGAAAGGTGGGTAGAAAGGATTGAAAGGGAAACTGTTAAAGTGGGAGATTGGGGAATGCCTGAAATGTACATTGTGGAAAATGGGAGAAAAAAGTTTTTGTGGGAGATAAATGTGAAAACTGTATACAAAATGATGGTCAGAAAGGAGATCAAAGTGCCTGCATCAGAAGCGGTATGGCCAAGATTGTTTCCTGATTTGAAAGTAAAAACAATATGGAGAAACTTAAATATAAAATACAACGGACTAGACTGTGAGAACTTGGACTTCAAGCTACGACACAATAGAATCTATACAAAGGTGGTAATTCATCAAATGAATAAAAATGTGAGTAGAGAATGTGATATATGTGAGACAGAGCCAGAAACTTTGATGCACATTTTCTTTGAGTGCAAGGAACTTGAGGAGTTTCATGGAAAAATGAAAAAACTGATAAAAGATGGAATGGGAAAAGGGGTTGCAGAAGATGAGTGGAAAAAACTGTTTTTGTTTGGTGAATGTACAAATTATAAGGATAGGAAGGTGAACTTTTGGAATTTGATTCTAAGTAATGCAAGGTATGCAATATGGGTGAGGAGGAATATGGCATACTATGAGAGAAAGAAAGTAGATGTGACTAAAATGTTCAAGAGTATTGTTAGAAAGAATGTGTATATAATGTGGAAATACCTAAGCAAAGAAGAATTTGAAAAAGCATTTGTAGAAGAAAGTGGATTTATATGTACAAAAGAAAGGTTTAGTTTAACATTTTGAAAAGAAATGGTTATATTTAAGTTAGGTATTTTTGTTTTGGGTTTTTGGTTTCGTTTGAGTGATATAAAGGAGGGTTAAATTCAAAGCTCATGCTGTATATGCTAAATTGTCTTCAAATGTAATAAGATTGAAAGGTGTAATGAATGAAAAATGAGTTATGTAAATATTATTTTGTACTTTTTGATAATAAAAAAAAAAAAAAAAAAAAGAGCGCCCGATCTCGTCTGATCTCGGAAGCTAAGCAGCGTCGGGCCTGGTTAGTACTTGGATGGGAGACCGCCTGGGAATACAAGGTGCTGTAAGCTTTTGCCTTTTCTTCACTATTTATATAATATGCTGGCTTTTAGAAAGACGTGTTTTACCGCTCTATTTATTACAATCATTTAAATGTATTATAGAGTTTTAAGTGTTTTACATGTTTTTTAGGCCATTTTATTACTCTTAACATTTTAAGTGTATGTGTCTTTAATAAATGGATGGTTGGCCTGTCATGTGACTAGACACATGACAGGAAGCAGGAAGTACAACTGTATAAGAGAGCAGCATGACAAGCAAAGGACAGTCACCAAACTGTTGGATTGAGGAGTTGCTAATTTTAGAGCTCAACTTTCCATTCACCACCTGCAAACTTTGGATTACACTTTCTGTGGATTGTATATACACTGGTGGACACTCACATTGGACTTATCAACACACTGGGATTCTTGGACTGTTTTTAGGGTATGGACAAATGAACTGTATTGTTTTAACAGAGTTTACCTGTTTTTAGGGTATGGACAAATTAACTGTATTCTTTTAACAGAGTTGACCCTAGTTTTATCGTGTTGTTTTAAAGTCTTTTATGTGAACCTTGTAAATACACCAAATCTATTTAAACCAATTTTCTTTTATGTCTCATTCTTTTAACCACTAGTCATCTCTCACAGTTAAATCTGACACCATTTTAGTCTTGTAACTCGGCTGATAAGGCCGATTGTTACACTTTTATGGGAGACCGCCTGGGAATATCAGGTGCTGTAAGCTTTTGGCTTTTCTTCACTATTTATATAATATGCTGGCTTTTACGGAGGCTAATCTTTAAATAGCCCACTTTTTGGAGCAGCCCTCGATTATGGCCATACCGCGCTGAGAGCGCCTGACCTCGTCTGATCTCGGAAGCTAAGCAGCGTCGGGCCTTGTTAGTACTTGGATGGGAGACCGCCTGGGAATACCAGGTGCTGTAAGCTTTTGCCTTTTCTTCACTATTTATATAATATGCTGGCTTTTACGGAGGCTGATCTTTAAATAGCCCACTTTTTGGAGCAGCCCTCGCTTATGGCCATACCGCGCTGAGAGCGCCCGATCTCGTCTGATCTCGGAAGCTAAGCAGCGTCGGGCCTGTTTAGTACTTGGATGGGAGACCGCCTGGGAATACCAGGTGCTGTAAGCTTTTGCCTTTTCTTCACTATTTATATAATATGCTGGCTTTTAGAAAGACGTGTTTTACCGCTCTATTTATTACAATCATTTAAATGTATTATAGAGTTTTAAGTGTTTTACATGTTTTTTAGGCCATTTTATTACTCTTAACATTTTAAGTGTATGTGTCTTTAATAAATGGATGGTTGGCCTTTCATGTGACTAGACACATGACAGGAAGCAGGAAGTACAACTGTATAAGAGAGCAGCATGACAAACAAAGGACAGTCACCAAACTGTTGGATTGAGGAGTTGCTAATTTTAGAGCTCAACTTTCCATTCACCACCTGCAAAATTTGGATTACACTTTCTGTGGATTGTATATACACTGGTGGACACTCACATTGGACTTATCAACACACTGGGATTCTTGGACTGTTTTTAGGGTATGGACAAATGAACTGTATTCTTTTAACAGAGTTTACCTGTTTTTAGGGTATGGACAAATGAACTGTATTCTTTTAACAGAGTTGACCCTAGTTTTATCGTGTTGTTTTAAAGTCTTTTATGTGAACCTTGTAAATACACCAAATCTATTTAAACCAATTTTCTTTTATGTCTCATTCTTTTAACCACTAGTCATTTCTCACAGTTAAATCTGACACCATTTTAGTCTTGTAACTCGGCTGATAAGGCCGATTGTTACACTTTTATGGGAGACCGCCTGGGAATATCAGGTGCTGTAAGCTTTTGGCTTTTCTTCACTATTTATATAATATGCTGGCTTTTACGGAGGCTAATCTTTAAATAGCCCACTTTTTGGAGCAGCCCTCGATTATGGCCATACCGCGCTGAGAGTGCCCGACCTCGTCTGATCTCGGAAGCTAAGCAGCGTCGGGCCTGGTTAGTACTTGGATTGGAGACCGCCTGGGAATACCAGGTGCTGTAAGCTTTTGCCTTTTCTTCACTATTTATATAATATGCTGGCTTTTACGGAGGCTGATCTTTAAATAGCCCACATTTTGGAGCAGCCCTCGATTATGGCCATACCGCGCTGAGAGCGCCCGACCTCGTCTGATCTCGGAAGCTAAGCAGCGTCGGGCCTTGTTAGTACTTGGATGGGAGACCGCCTGGGAATACCAGGTGCTGTAAGCTTTTGCCTTTTCTTCACTATTTATATAATATGCTGGCTTTTACGGAGGCTGATCTTTAAATAGCCCACTTTTTGGAGCAGCCCTCGCTTATGGCCATACCGCGCTGAGAGCGCCCGATCTCGTCTGATCTCGGAAGCTAAGCAGCGTCGGGCCTGTTTAGTACTTGGATGGGAGACCACCTGGGAATACCAGGTGCTGTAAGCTTTTGCCTTTTCTTCACTATTTATATAATATGCTGGCTTTTAGAAAGACGTGTTTTACCGCTCTATTTATTACAATCATTTAAATGTATTATAGAGTTTTAAGTGTTTTACATGTTTTTTAGGCCATTTTATTACTCTTAACATTTTAAGTGTATGTGTCTTTAATAAATGGATGGTTGGCCTTTCATGTGACTAGACACATGACAGGAAGCAGGAAGTACAACTGTATAAGAGAGCAGCATGACAAACAAAGGACAGTCACCAAACTGTTGGATTGAGGAGTTGCTAATTTTAGAGCTCAACTTTCCATTCACCACCTGCAAAATTTGGATTACACTTTCTGTGGATTGTATATACACTGGTGGACACTCACATTGGACTTATCAACACACTGGGATTCTTGGACTGTTTTTAGGGTATGGACAAATGAACTGTATTCTTTTAACAGAGTTTACCTGTTTTTAGGGTATGGACAAATGAACTGTATTCTTTTAACAGAGTTGACCCTAGTTTTATCGTGTTGTTTTAAAGTCTTTTATGTGAACCTTGTAAATACACCAAATCTATTTAAACCAATTTTCTTTTATGTCTCATTCTTTTAACCACTAGTCATCTCTCACAGTTAAATCTGACACCATTTTAGTCTTGTAACTCGGCTGATAAGGCCGATTGTTACACTTTTATGGGAGACCGCCTGGGAATATCAGGTGCTGTAAGCTTTTGGCTTTTCTTCACTATTTATATAATATGCTGGCTTTTACGGAGGCTAATCTTTAGATAGCCCACTTTTTGGAGCAGCCCTCGATTATGGCCATACCGCGCTGAGAGTGCCCGACCTCGTCTGATCTCGGAAGCTAAGCAGCGTCGGGCCTGGTTAGTACTTGGATTGGAGACCGCCTGGGAATACCAGGTGCTGTAAGCTTTTGCCTTTTCTTCACTATTTATATAATATGCTGGCTTTTACGGAGGCTGATCTTTAAATAGCCCACATTTTGGAGCAGCCCTCGATTATGGCCATACCGCGCTGAGAGCGCCCGACCTCGTCTGATCTCGGAAGCTAAGCAGCGTCGGGCCTTGTTAGTACTTGGATGGGAGACCGCCTGGGAATACCAGGTGCTGTAAGCTTTTGCCTTTTCTTCACTATTTATATAATATGCTGGCTTTTACGGAGGCTGATCTTTAAATAGCCCACTTTTTGGAGCAGCCCTCGCTTATGGCCATACCGCGCTGAGAGCGCCCGATCTCGTCTGATCTCGGAAGCTAAGCAGCGTCGGGCCTGTTTAGTACTTGGATGGGAGACCGCCTGGGAATACCAGGTGCTGTAAGCTTTTGCCTTTTCTTCACTATTTATATAATATGCTGGCTTTTAGAAAGACGTGTTTTACCGCTCTATTTATTACAATCATTTAAATGTATTATAGAGTTTTAAGTGTTTTACATGTTTTTTAGGCCATTTTATTACTCTTAACATTTTAAGTGTATGTGTCTTTAATAAATGGATGGTTGGCCTTTCATGTGACTAGACACATGACAGGAAGCAGGAAGTACAACTGTATAAGAGAGCAGCATGACAAACAAAGGACAGTCACCAAACTGTTGGATTGAGGAGTTGCTAATTTTACAGCTCAACTTTCCATTCACCACCTGCAAACTTTGGATTACACTTTCTGTGGATTGTATATACACTGGTGGACACTCACATTGGACTTATCAACACACTGGGATTCTTGGACTGTTTTTAGGGTATGGACAAATGAACTGTATTCTTTTAACAGAGTTTACCTGTTTTTAGGGTATGGACAAATGAACTGTATTCTTTTAACAGAGTTGACCTAGTTTTATCGTGTTGTTTTAAAGTCTTTTATGTGAACCTTGTAAATACACCAAATCTATTTAAACCAATTTTCTTTTATGTCTCATTCTTTTAACCACTAGTCATCTCTCACAGTTAAATCTGACAACATTTTAGTCTTGTAACTCGGCTGATAAGGCCGATTGTTACACTTTTATGGGAGACCGCCTGGGAATACCAGGTGCTGTAAGCTTTTGCCTTTTCTTCACTATTTATATAATATGCTGGCTTTTACGGAGGCTAATCTTTAAATAGCCCACTTTTTGGAGCAGCCCTCGATTATGGCCATACCGCGCTGAGAGCGCCCGACCTCGTCTGATCTCGGAAGCTAAGCAGCGTCGGGCCTGGTTAGTACTTGGATTGGAGACCGCCTGGGAATACCAGGTGCTGTAAGCTTTTGCCTTTTCTTCACTATTTATATAATATGCTGGCTTTTACGGAGGCTGATCTTTAAATAGCCCACTTTTTGGAGCAGCCCTCGCTTATGGCCATACCGCGCTGAGAGCGCCCGATCTCGTCTGATCTCGGAAGCTAAGCAGCGTCGGGCCTGGTTAGTACTTGGATGGGAGACCGCCTGGGAATACCAGGTGCTGTAAGCTTTTGCCTTTTCTTCACTATTTATATAATATGCTGGCTTTTAGAAAGACGTGTTTTACCGCTCTATTTATTACAATCATTTAAATGTATTATAGAGTTTTAAGTGTTTTACATGTTTTTTAGGCCATTTTATTACTCTTAACATTTTAAGTGTATGTGTCTTTAATAAATGGATGGTTGGCCTGTCATGTGACTAGACACATGACAGGAAGCCGGAAGTACAACTGTATAAGAGAGCAGCATGACAAACAAAGGACAGTCACCAAACTGTTGGATTGAGGAGTTGCTAATTTTAGAGCTCAACTTTCCATTCACCACCTGCAAACTTTGGATTACACTTTCTGTGGATTGTATATACACTGGTGGACACTCACATTGGACTTATCAACACACTGGGATTCTTGGACTGTTTTTAGGGTATGGACAAATGAACTGTATTCTTTTAACAGAGTTTACCTGTTTTTAGGGTATGGACAAATGAACTGTATTCTTTTAACAGAGTTGACCTAGTTTTATCGTGTTGTTTTAAAGTCTTTTATGTGAACCTTGTAAATACACCAAATCTATTTAAACCAATTTTCTTTTATGTCTCATTCTTTTAACCACTAGTCATCTCTCACAGTTAAATCTGACACCATTTTAGTCTTGTAACTCGGCTGATAAGGCCGATTGTTACACTTTTATGGGAGACCGCCTGGGAATATCAGGTGCTGTAAGCTTTTGGCTTTTCTTCACTATTTATATAATATGCTGGCTTTTACGGAGGCTAATCTTTAAATAGCCCACTTTTTGGAGCAGCCCTCGCTTATGGCCATACCGCGCTGAGAGCGCCCGATCTCGTCTGATCTCGGAAGCTAAGCAGCGTCGGGCCTGGTTAGTACTTGGATTGGAGACCGCCTGGGAATACCAGGTGCTGTAAGCTTTTGCCTTTTCTTCACTATTTATATAATATGCTGGCTTTTACGGAGGCTGATCTTTAAATAGCCCACATTTTGGAGCAGCCCTCGATTATGGCCATACCGCGCTGAGAGCGCCTGACCTCGTCTGATCTCGGAAGCTAAGCAGCGTCGGGCCTTGTTAGTACTTGGATGGGAGACCGCCTGGGAATACCAGGTGCTGTAAGCTTTTGCCTTTTCTTCACTATTTATATAATATGCTGGCTTTTACGGAGGCTGATCTTTAAATAGCCCACTTTTTAGAGCAGCCCTCGCTTATGGCCATACCGCGCTGAGAGCGCCCGATCTCGTCTGATCTCGGAAGCTAAGCAGCGTCGGGCCTGTTTAGTACTTGGATGGGAGACCGCCTGGGAATACCAGGTGCTGTAAGCTTTTGCCTTTTCTTCACTATTTATATAATATGCTGGCTTTTAGAAAGACGTGTTTTACCGCTCTATTTATTACAATCATTTAAATGTATTATAGAGTTTTAAGTGTTTTACATGTTTTTTAGGCCATTTTATTACTCTTAACATTTTAAGTGTATGTGTCTTTAATAAATGGATGGTTGGCCTTTCATGTGACTAGACACATGACAGGAAGCAGGAAGTACAACTGTATAAGAGAGCAGCATGACAAACAAAGGACAGTCACCAAACTGTTGGATTGAGGAGTTGCTAATTTTAGAGCTCAACTTTCCATTCACCACCTGCAAAATTTGGATTACACTTTCTGTGGATTGTATATACACTGGTGGACACTCACATTGGACTTATCAACACACTGGGATTCTTGGACTGTTTTTAGGGTATGGACAAATGAACTGTATTCTTTTAACAGAGTTTACCTGTTTTTAGGGTATGGACAAATGAACTGTATTCTTTTAACAGAGTTGACCCTAGTTTTATCGTGTTGTTTTAAAGTCTTTTATGTGAACCTTGTAAATACACCAAATCTATTTAAACCAATTTTCTTTTATGTCTCATTCTTTTAACCACTAGTCATTTCTCACAGTTAAATCTGACACCATTTTAGTCTTGTAACTCGGCTGATAAGGCCGATTGTTACACTTTTATGGGAGACCGCCTGGGAATATCAGGTGCTGTAAGCTTTTGGCTTTTCTTCACTATTTATATAATATGCTGGCTTTTACGGAGGCTAATCTTTAAATAGCCCACTTTTTGGAGCAGCCCTCGATTATGGCCATACCGCGCTGAGAGTGCCCGACCTCGTCTGATCTCGGAAGCTAAGCAGCGTCGGGCCTGGTTAGTACTTGGATTGGAGACCGCCTGGGAATACCAGGTGCTGTAAGCTTTTGCCTTTTCTTCACTATTTATATAATATGCTGGCTTTTACGGAGGCTGATCTTTAAATAGCCCACATTTTGGAGCAGCCCTCGATTATGGCCATACCGCGCTGAGAGCGCCCGACCTCGTCTGATCTCGGAAGCTAAGCAGCGTCGGGCCTTGTTAGTACTTGGATGGGAGACCGCCTGGGAATACCAGGTGCTGTAAGCTTTTGCCTTTTCTTCACTATTTATATAATATGCTGGCTTTTACGGAGGCTGATCTTTAAATAGCCCACTTTTTGGAGCAGCCCTCGCTTATGGCCATACCGCGCTGAGAGCGCCCGATCTCGTCTGATCTCGGAAGCTAAGCATCGTCGGGCCTGTTTAGTACTTGGATGGGAGACCGCCTGGGAATACCAGGTGCTGTAAGCTTTTGCCTTTTCTTCACTATTTATATAATATGCTGGCTTTTAGAAAGACGTGTTTTACCGCTCTATTTATTACAATCATTTAAATGTATTATAGAGTTTTAAGTGTTTTACATGTTTTTTAGGCCATTTTATTACTCTTAACATTTTAAGTGTATGTGTCTTTAATAAATGGATGGTTGGCCTTTCATGTGACTAGACACATGACAGGAAGCAGGAAGTACAACTGTATAAGAGAGCAGCATGACAAACAAAGGACAGTCACCAAACTGTTGGATTGAGGAGTTGCTAATTTTACAGCTCAACTTTCCATTCACCACCTGCAAACTTTGGATTACACTTTCTGTGGATTGTATATACACTGGTGGACACTCACATTGGACTTATCAACACACTGGGATTCTTGGACTGTTTTTAGGGTATGGACAAATGAACTGTATTCTTTTAACAGAGTTTACCTGTTTTTAGGGTATGGACAAATGAACTGTATTCTTTTAACAGAGTTGACCTAGTTTTATCGTGTTGTTTTAAAGTCTTTTATGTGAACCTTGTAAATACACCAAATCTATTTAAACCAATTTTCTTTTATGTCTCATTCTTTTAACCACTAGTCATCTCTCACAGTTAAATCTGACAACATTTTAGTCTTGTAACTCGGCTGATAAGGCCGATTGTTACACTTTTATGGGAGACCGCCTGGGAATACCAGGTGCTGTAAGCTTTTGCCTTTTCTTCACTATTTATATAATATGCTGGCTTTTACGGAGGCTAATCTTTAAATAGCCCACTTTTTGGAGCAGCCCTCGATTATGGCCATACCGCGCTGAGAGCGCCCGACCTCGTCTGATCTCGGAAGCTAAGCAGCGTCGGGCCTGGTTAGTACTTGGATTGGAGACCGCCTGGGAATACCAGGTGCTGTAAGCTTTTGCCTTTTCTTCACTATTTATATAATATGCTGGCTTTTACGGAGGCTGATCTTTAAATAGCCCACTTTTTGGAGCAGCCCTCGCTTATGGCCATACCGCGCTGAGAGCGCCCGATCTCGTCTGATCTCGGAAGCTAAGCAGCGTCGGGCCTGGTTAGTACTTGGATGGGAGACCGCCTGGGAATACCAGGTGCTGTAAGCTTTTGCCTTTTCTTCACTATTTATATAATATGCTGGCTTTTAGAAAGACGTGTTTTACCGCTCTATTTATTACAATCATTTAAATGTATTATAGAGTTTTAAGTGTTTTACATGTTTTTTAGGCCATTTTATTACTCTTAACATTTTAAGTGTATGTGTCTTTAATAAATGGATGGTTGGCCTGTCATGTGACTAGACACATGACAGGAAGCCGGAAGTACAACTGTATAAGAGAGCAGCATGACAAACAAAGGACAGTCACCAAACTGTTGGATTGAGGAGTTGCTAATTTTAGAGCTCAACTTTCCATTCACCACCTGCAAACTTTGGATTACACTTTCTGTGGATTGTATATACACTGGTGGACACTCACATTGGACTTATCAACACACTGGGATTCTTGGACTGTTTTTAGGGTATGGACAAATGAACTGTATTCTTTTAACAGAGTTTACCTGTTTTTAGGGTATGGACAAATGAACTGTATTCTTTTAACAGAGTTGACCTAGTTTTATCGTGTTGTTTTAAAGTCTTTTATGTGAACCTTGTAAATACACCAAATCTATTTAAACCAATTTTCTTTTATGTCTCATTCTTTTAACCACTAGTCATCTCTCACAGTTAAATCTGACACCATTTTAGTCTTGTAACTCGGCTGATAAGGCCGATTGTTACACTTTTATGGGAGACCGCCTGGGAATATCAGGTGCTGTAAGCTTTTGGCTTTTCTTCACTATTTATATAATATGCTGGCTTTTACGGAGGCTAATCTTTAAATAGCCCACTTTTTGGAGCAGCCCTCGCTTATGGCCATACCGCGCTGAGAGCGCCCGATCTCGTCTGATCTCGGAAGCTAAGCAGCGTCGGGCCTGGTTAGTACTTGGATTGGAGACCGCCTGGGAATACCAGGTGCTGTAAGCTTTTGCCTTTTCTTCACTATTTATATAATATGCTGGCTTTTACGGAGGCTGATCTTTAAATAGCCCACATTTTGGAGCAGCCCTCGATTATGGCCATACCGCGCTGAGAGCGCCTGACCTCGTCTGATCTCGGAAGCTAAGCAGCGTCGGGCCTTGTTAGTACTTGGATGGGAGACCGCCTGGGAATACCAGGTGCTGTAAGCTTTTGCCTTTTCTTCACTATTTATATAATATGCTGGCTTTTACGGAGGCTGATCTTTAAATAGCCCACTTTTTAGAGCAGCCCTCGCTTATGGCCATACCGCGCTGAGAGCGCCCGATCTCGTCTGATCTCGGAAGCTAAGCAGCGTCGGGCCTGTTTAGTACTTGGATGGGAGACCGCCTGGGAATACCAGGTGCTGTAAGCTTTTGCCTTTTCTTCACTATTTATATAATATGCTGGCTTTTAGAAAGACGTGTTTTACCGCTCTATTTATTACAATCATTTAAATGTATTATAGAGTTTTAAGTGTTTTACATGTTTTTTAGGCCATTTTATTACTCTTAACATTTTAAGTGTATGTGTCTTTAATAAATGGATGGTTGGCCTTTCATGTGACTAGACACATGACAGGAAGCAGGAAGTACAACTGTATAAGAGAGCAGCATGACAAACAAAGGACAGTCACCAAACTGTTGGATTGAGGAGTTGCTAATTTTAGAGCTCAACTTTCCATTCACCACCTGCAAAATTTGGATTACACTTTCTGTGGATTGTATATACACTGGTGGACACTCACATTGGACTTATCAACACACTGGGATTCTTGGACTGTTTTTAGGGTATGGACAAATGAACTGTATTCTTTTAACAGAGTTTACCTGTTTTTAGGGTATGGACAAATGAACTGTATTCTTTTAACAGAGTTGACCCTAGTTTTATCGTGTTGTTTTAAAGTCTTTTATGTGAACCTTGTAAATACACCAAATCTATTTAAACCAATTTTCTTTTATGTCTCATTCTTTTAACCACTAGTCATTTCTCACAGTTAAATCTGACACCATTTTAGTCTTGTAACTCGGCTGATAAGGCCGATTGTTACACTTTTATGGGAGACCGCCTGGGAATATCAGGTGCTGTAAGCTTTTGGCTTTTCTTCACTATTTATATAATATGCTGGCTTTTACGGAGGCTAATCTTTAAATAGCCCACTTTTTGGAGCAGCCCTCGATTATGGCCATACCGCGCTGAGAGTGCCCGACCTCGTCTGATCTCGGAAGCTAAGCAGCGTCGGGCCTGGTTAGTACTTGGATTGGAGACCGCCTGGGAATACCAGGTGCTGTAAGCTTTTGCCTTTTCTTCACTATTTATATAATATGCTGGCTTTTACGGAGGCTGATCTTTAAATAGCCCACATTTTGGAGCAGCCCTCGATTATGGCCATACCGCGCTGAGAGCGCCCGACCTCGTCTGATCTCGGAAGCTAAGCAGCGTCGGGCCTTGTTAGTACTTGGATGGGAGACCGCCTGGGAATACCAGGTGCTGTAAGCTTTTGCCTTTTCTTCACTATTTATATAATATGCTGGCTTTTACGGAGGCTGATCTTTAAATAGCCCACTTTTTGGAGCAGCCCTCGCTTATGGCCATACCGCGCTGAGAGCGCCCGATCTCGTCTGATCTCGGAAGCTAAGCATCGTCGGGCCTGTTTAGTACTTGGATGGGAGACCGCCTGGGAATACCAGGTGCTGTAAGCTTTTGCCTTTTCTTCACTATTTATATAATATGCTGGCTTTTAGAAAGACGTGTTTTACCGCTCTATTTATTACAATCATTTAAATGTATTATAGAGTTTTAAGTGTTTTACATGTTTTTTAGGCCATTTTATTACTCTTAACATTTTAAGTGTATGTGTCTTTAATAAATGGATGGTTGGCCTTTCATGTGACTAGACACATGACAGGAAGCAGGAAGTACAACTGTATAAGAGAGCAGCATGACAAACAAAGGACAGTCACCAAACTGTTGGATTGAGGAGTTGCTAATTTTAGAGCTCAACTTTCCATTCACCACCTGCAAAATTTGGATTACACTTTCTGTGGATTGTATATACACTGGTGGACACTCACATTGGACTTATCAACACACTGGGATTCTTGGACTGTTTTTAGGGTATGGACAAATGAACTGTATTCTTTTAACAGAGTTTACCTGTTTTTAGGGTATGGACAAATGAACTGTATTCTTTTAACAGAGTTGACCCTAGTTTTATCGTGTTGTTTTAAAGTCTTTTATGTGAACCTTGTAAATACACCAAATCTATTTAAACCAATTTTCTTTTATGTCTCATTCTTTTAACCACTAGTCATCTCTCACAGTTAAATCTGACACCATTTTAGTCTTGTAACTCGGCTGATAAGGCCGATTGTTACACTTTTATGGGAGACCGCCTGGGAATATCAGGTGCTGTAAGCTTTTGGCTTTTCTTCACTATTTATATAATATGCTGGCTTTTACGGAGGCTAATCTTTAAATAGCCCACTTTTTGGAGCAGCCCTCGATTATGGCCATACCGCGCTGAGAGCGCCTGACCTCGTCTGATCTCGGAAGCTAAGCAGCGTCGGGCCTTGTTAGTACTTGGATGGGAGACCGCCTGGGAATACCAGGTGCTGTAAGCTTTTGCCTTTTCTTCACTATTTATATAATATGCTGGCTTTTACGGAGGCTGATCTTTAAATAGCCCACTTTTTGGAGCAGCCCTCGCTTATGGCCATACCGCGCTGAGAGCGCCCGATCTCGTCTGATCTCGGAAGCTAAGCAGCGTCGGGCCTGTTTAGTACTTGGATGGGAGACCGCCTGGGAATACCAGGTGCTGTAAGCTTTTGCCTTTTCTTCACTATTTATATAATATGCTGGCTTTTAGAAAGACGTGTTTTACCGCTCTATTTATTACAATCATTTAAATGTATTATAGAGTTTTAAGTGTTTTACATGTTTTTTAGGCCATTTTATTACTCTTAACATTTTAAGTGTATGTGTCTTTAATAAATGGATGGTTGGCCTTTCATGTGACTAGACACATGACAGGAAGCAGGAAGTACAACTGTATAAGAGAGCAGCATGACAAACAAAGGACAGTCACCAAACTGTTGGATTGAGGAGTTGCTAATTTTAGAGCTCAACTTTCCATTCACCACCTGCAAAATTTGGATTACACTTTCTGTGGATTGTATATACACTGGTGGACACTCACATTGGACTTATCAACACACTGGGATTCTTGGACTGTTTTTAGGGTATGGACAAATGAACTGTATTCTTTTAACAGAGTTTACCTGTTTTTAGGGTATGGACAAATGAACTGTATTCTTTTAACAGAGTTGACCCTAGTTTTATCGTGTTGTTTTAAAGTCTTTTATGTGAACCTTGTAAATACACCAAATCTATTTAAACCAATTTTCTTTTATGTCTCATTCTTTTAACCACTAGTCATTTCTCACAGTTAAATCTGACACCATTTTAGTCTTGTAACTCGGCTGATAAGGCCGATTGTTACACTTTTATGGGAGACCGCCTGGGAATATCAGGTGCTGTAAGCTTTTGGCTTTTCTTCACTATTTATATAATATGCTGGCTTTTACGGAGGCTAATCTTTAAATAGCCCACTTTTTGGAGCAGCCCTCGATTATGGCCATACCGCGCTGAGAGTGCCCGACCTCGTCTGATCTCGGAAGCTAAGCAGCGTCGGGCCTGGTTAGTACTTGGATTGGAGACCGCCTGGGAATACCAGGTGCTGTAAGCTTTTGCCTTTTCTTCACTATTTATATAATATGCTGGCTTTTACGGAGGCTGATCTTTAAATAGCCCACATTTTGGAGCAGCCCTCGATTATGGCCATACCGCGCTGAGAGCGCCCGACCTCGTCTGATCTCGGAAGCTAAGCAGCGTCGGGCCTGGTTAGTACTTTTATTGGAGACCGCCTGGGAATACCAGGTGCTGTAAGCTTTTGCCTTTTCTTCACTATTTATATAATATGCTGGCTTTTACGGAGGCTGATCTTTAAATAGCCCACTTTTTGGAGCAGCCCTCGCTTATGGCCATACCGCGCTGAGGGCGCTAGAGAGCCAGCAGGTAGTGCTAGGTTTGCAGTGCAGAGATACTCTCTGAATCCATTTGTTTGACAATCTCTTTTCTGAAATACTTAATTTTCTTTTTGATTTTGGACTTTGGGAATTCGTTGTTGGAAAGTCAGAGTTAACCCTGATCACTTCCCCCAACAGCTTAGGCTGTGTGGGGGACTTTTTGGACTCTTCCTGGTTGAAGCATGCTGCAGATGCACATCATGGCTACAGACAAAGAAACAGTGCAAACAACAATGATAAAAGGTAGCAATGGGAAGAATGAAGAGGACGATCAAAGAAGTGGAAAAGACAACCAAGTAGTGATTCAAAAGCAGCAGAAAACAATTAAAGTCACAGGAGATCTGCAGAGAGAAAGAGAAGAAAACAACCAAGGAGTGCAAGGAGGAACAAAAGGAAAATATAGCAAAGACCTGACATTGGAGGTGGAAGTGGAGGGAACAGAAAAGATTTCCATGATGGATTTGCTGAGGGGAGTAAAGAAGGAGTGTGGAGAGGTGATCGGCTGCAGAGTGAGAGGTGAAAGGATGTATGAACTCACAATGAAGGATGAAGAGGCAAAGCATAAACTAATGGATGGCGTGAGAGTACAAGGAGTGATGGTGCATGCAAGGGAAGTTATGAATAATGACATGGTGGTGTCTTTTATAAACTTGCCAGTATACTTAGAGGATGAGAAGATACTCTTCAAACTACAAGAGTGGGGAGTACGACCACTCTCACCAATAAAACGTCGGTTATGGCCTGGAACGGATATAGCTGATGGAACCTGGTTCTTAAAGGTTCGTTTTACGGAACAGGTATGTTCACTTCCATACTCCACAAAGTTTGAGACTCTGAGAGGCACCGAATATTTTCGCGTCATCCATGATAGACAAGTACGTGTTTGCAGACTTTGTATCAAGCCAGAGCACATATTCAGAGAGTGCCCTGAATTAAAGTGCTTCAAATGTGGTGGAGGAGGACATTATGCAAGAGATTGTGAAGAATGGATGCGATTAGAGAGAGAGCGAGTAGTTGGACAAGAAGATGATGAAAGGAGGTACAGTGATCTGACAGAGGAACAAGAGGTGGAAGTGGCTGGTGTTGTGAGTGGGGGAGGTAAAGATGGAGCTGAGGCTGGTGAAAAAAGAAGCAAAATGGAGCGGCGAGACAGAATTGGGAGCAAGGGTGAAAAGGATGGCGAGGAGGAGGAGATGGAACAGTCGGAACAGAGCGAGGAAGACAAAGGTGAAAGTAAAGTGAAAGGAAAAGGTAAAGAGGATGAAAAGAAAGAGATGGAACAGGAACTGAAAGAAAGTAAAGGTGAAGAAAATAGGAATGGGGGACAAAAAGATGGACTGAAAGCAAAGATTAAAAGACTCAGTGCAAAGAGGAAGTCTGAGACGGACGGAGAACAGAGTGAACAGATCAAGGAACCACGGGCAGGTATTTGATGCCTTATTTAATTATATGTGGTTTTGTTTTTCAATTTTATTTAGTTTTCTTTAGCTACTCTCATGGCCACTGTAACTTCAATAAATATAAATGGGTTAAGGAATAAAAGCAAGATGAAAGAGTTATTATTTACATATAGGAGTGATATAATTTGTATACAGGAGACAAATTGGGAAGAGGATAAAGTGAGAGAGATGAGAGAGGAGTGGAGAGGGGATATTTATTATAATAATGGAGCAAAAAATGCAAGAGGTGTGGCAGTACTTTTTAAAAAAGATAGTGTCAAAGGTATAAGGGAGGTATATAAAGATCAGAGGGGAAGGATCTTGGTAGTTGAATTTACATATAGAGATATAGATTTTAGATTAATAAATATATACGTTCCGAATATAGAAGTAGATAGGAGGGAAATATTGGAAGAATTAAAAGAATTAGTTGTGGGGAAATGTATTGTAGTGGGGGATTTTAATATAAAATGTAGCAGATTAGATGTGGGCAAGGGCGTAAAATTTAGATGGGAGAAATCTAGGGGAATGTTGATGGAGATAATGAGAGAGAAGGGGTTAATAGATGTGTGGAGGTATGAAAATCCAGAAAAAAGAGAATTTACTAGGAGGCAATTAAAAGAAGGTATATTAAAACAGAGTAGAATAGATTTAGTGTTAGTTAAGGAGGAAATCATTAGATACATAGATGGGACAAGGCATCAAGGAAATAGTTTAAGTGATCATGATGGTGTTAGGTTCAGAATTAAGATAGGGAGTGAGGAGGTAGGAGGAGGGATGTGGATATTGAATGCAGGATACATTGGAGAGGAAGAATATGAGATACAGATGAAGGATCTAATAAATAGAGAAAATGAGAAGATAGATGAGTATAAAAGAGAGGGAGGATTAGATGACAGAATAGGGGAAAGATGGGAGAAAATGAAAGACCAGATTAAGTTCATCAGTATAAAATATAGTAAGAAAAGATGGGAAAAGATGAAGAAGGAAGAAGAGTTGCTGAAAGAAAGATTGAGGGAAGAATTAAACAAGGCTGAAGATGAAGAAGGATATAGTATGGAAAAATATATAGAGGCTAAGATAGCACTGGAGAAATTTGAGAGGGAGAAATGTAGAGGAGCAATTCTAAGAAGTAGGGCAAAATATGCATTAGAAGGTGAGAAATGTACAGGGTATTTCTTAGGGCTAGAGAAAAGGAGACAAAGTAAAACATATATAAACGAAATAAATACAAAGGAAGGCAAAACAACAAAAGACTACGTAGAGATTTTGGAGAGAGTGCAAGAATTCTATGAAGATTTATACAAGAGGGGAGGAGCAGATGAGAAAATCATAGAGGAAGTATTAGAAAGTGTAGGGAATATTCTAAGTGAGGAAGATAGGGAATGGTGTGATAAGGAGATAGAGGAAGAGGAGGTGAAAGAGGCAATAGGGGGGTTGAAAAATGGAAAAAGTCCGGGGAGTGATGGGATCGGTATTGAATGGTATAAAACATATAAGGAAGGGGTAGCACCAATTCTAGTTGAAGTTTTTAAGGGGATAGAAAGAACAGGAGTAGTGCAAGATAGAATGGTGGAGGGAGTGATAGCTTTAGTGTATAAGAAGGGAAATAGATTAGATATGGAGAACTATAGACCAATCAGTCTATTAAATGTGGATTATAAAATACTGACTAAAGTTTTAGCGAATAGAGTGAAAAGAGTGATAGGAAGTATAGTTCAACCAACACAGAGTTACAGTATACCAGGCAGGGATATAGCGGACACGATAGGGACCGTTAGGGATGTTATGGAGCATATTAAACGAGATGAGAAGGGAGGGATAGTATTAGGGATTGATTGGAATAAAGCTTTTGATAGAGTGGAACACAAATATTTATTTAGGGTATTAGAGAAGTTTGGATTTGGGGTGAAAGTGATAGGATGGATAAGAAGACTATATGAAAAAGCAAAAAGTTGCATAAAAATAAATGGAGTGCTAACAGACAAGTTCGATGTAGGAAGATCAGTAAGACAGGGATGTCCCCTGTCAGCATTATTGTATGCCATTTCAGTAGAGCCTCTAGCTACTTTAATTAAGAGAGATAAAAGAGTAGTGGGCATTGAGTTGCCATATGGAGGGATGTGTACTATAAACCAATATGCAGATGATACTACAATCACAGTGAGAGAAGGAAACAGTGTAAAAAGAGTTTTAGAGATAGTGAAGAGGTATGGGAAGGCATCAGGGGCAAAAATAAATATGGAGAAATCAGAACTAATGTATATAGGGGAGGTAGAGAGAGTAGAGGTAGGGTTAAGAGTGGAGGAAAGATATGTGAAAGTATTAGGGGTATATTTAGGGGTGCAAAGCAAAGAGGCAAGAGATGTGACTTGGACCGGGGTGATTAACAAAATAAGAACAGTATGTGCAGCATGGAAAGGGAGAAAATTGAAATTAAATGGGAAAGTAATAGTGGTAAATAGCCTGTTATTGTCAGTATGTGTGTATGTGATGAGTGTAATGGAAATGCCAGGGTGGGTGTTGAATGAATTGAATAAAATTGTAGGTGATTTTATATGGGGCGGCAAAGGGGTGAAAATTGCACAGAAAACATTGGTGGGTAAGAGATGGGAAGGGGGTTTAAACTTGATGGACTTAGAAACAAAAAGAGCCGCAATGAGAATAAAAACAGTAATAAAATATATGGGAGGGAGATGGGATTATGGATGGAAGGAGTTCTTAAGAAAGTATGTTGATGACGTGGGAGGAATAGGAGATAATGGTTGGTACATGGGCTTCAAGCAATCAATGACGGGAGGAATACCAGAAATATATCGGGAGGTTTTAGAGGCATGGAGGCATTTCCTACCCAAATTAGAGTATGAGTGTGAAGATATAAATGTGATTAAAAATCTGCCACTATTTCTGAATGAAAAAATTAAGTATAAAAATAAAACATTGTATGAACATAAATTTATAGAAGGGGGCATAAAACAAGTAAAGGATATAATGTACGAAGTTATTCCAGGATTTCTTAGAGATAACTGCATTTATGATTCTGTGTGTGATTTAGATGGAATGGAGAATAGAGAGAAAGTGAATACAATATATGACAAAATTAAAACAAGTATACCCTTGCAATGGACTAAGGTGATTAAAAGTGAATGTGTCTCTAAAGAAGAGCAATGTATGCCAGAGATGTATGTGCATGATAATGGTGAAAAGTACAAAATTAAGAATATGAGTGTAAAGAATGTATACAGGAGATTAATCGGTGATGTTATAAAAGAACCAGCGGCAGAAAAAGTGTGGAAGAAAGTGTTTGAGGATCTGGATGTGAAAAAAATCTGGTCAAACCTAAATATAAAATACAACAGTATTGATTGTGAGAACAATGACTTTCTGATAAGACATAATAGAATTTACACGAATGTGGTGTTAAATAAAATAAACAATGATGTCAATGTGATGTGTGATGTGTGTGATAATGGCCATGAGAGTTTTTTACATTATTTTCTGAGATGTGAAGCTTTGGTTGGTTTCTTTGATTTTCTTAAAAGTATATTAATAGAAAACTGGGGTGTGCAAGTGAAGTCAGAGGAGGAATGGGGGAAAATATTTTTGTTTGGAATTGTTGGGAAAAGGAAAAAAAGGGATATCTGTCTAATTAATTTTCTTTTAAGTCATGCTAGACTAGCAGTGGTTCTAAGAAGGAACTATGCACATTTTGAGGGTAGGACGATGAAAGTTAAAGATATATTTAAGTTAATAACACAAAGAGATGTGGAGTTGATTTGTAAGTTTGGAGAGAAAAAGGCAAAAGAATTTTTTATAGACACAAATAAGTTCATATATCAAGATGTGGGTGGGAAAATCTGCTTTAATTGGTAGGAAGCAATCATTTGATTTGAGAAGGGTAGTAGACATATCTCTTGTATATTTCATTTATGTATCTGTATTTTCCTTTTTTTGTGCAAAATAATGGATGTCAATTGAAAGATGACTCATATGAATGTAACAAATTGTGTTGAGTGAGTGTGAATGTGATGGAAAACTGTAATTGAAAATTTGTGAATTGAAAATAAAAAAAAGATAAAAAAAAAAAGAGAGCGCCCGACCTCGTCTGATCTCGGAAGCTAAGCAGCGTCGGGCCTTGTTAGTACTTGGATGGGAGACCGCCTGGGAATACCAGGTGCTGTAAGCTTTTGCCTTTTCTTCACTATTTATATAATATGCTGGCTTTTACGGAGGCTGATCTTTAAATAGCCCACTTTTTGGAGCAGCCCTCGCTTATGGCCATACCGCGCTGAGAGCGCCCGATCTCGTCTGATCTCGGAAGCTAAGCAGCGTCGGGCCTGTTTAGTACTTGGATGGGAGACCGCCTGGGAATACCAGGTGCTGTAAGCTTTTGCCTTTTCTTCACTATTTATATAATATGCTGGCTTTTAGAAAGACGTGTTTTACCGCTCTATTTATTACAATCATTTAAATGTATTATAGAGTTTTAAGTGTTTTACATGTTTTTTAGGCCATTTTATTACTCTTAACATTTTAAGTGTATGTGTCTTTAATAAATGGATGGTTGGCCTTTCATGTGACTAGACACATGACAGGAAGCAGGAAGTACAACTGTATAAGAGAGCAGCATGACAAACAAAGGACAGTCACCAAACTGTTGGATTGAGGAGTTGCTAATTTTAGAGCTCAACTTTCCATTCACCACCTGCAAAATTTGGATTACACTTTCTGTGGATTGTATATACACTGGTGGACACTCACATTGGACTTATCAACACACTGGGATTCTTGGACTGTTTTTAGGGTATGGACAAATGAACTGTATTCTTTTAACAGAGTTTACCTGTTTTTAGGGTATGGACAAATGAACTGTATTCTTTTAACAGAGTTGACCCTAGTTTTATCGTGTTGTTTTAAAGTCTTTTATGTGAACCTTGTAAATACACCAAATCTATTTAAACCAATTTTCTTTTATGTCTCATTCTTTTAACCACTAGTCATCTCTCACAGTTAAATCTGACACCATTTTAGTCTTGTAACTCGGCTGATAAGGCCGATTGTTACACTTTTATGGGAGACCGCCTGGGAATATCAGGTGCTGTAAGCTTTTGGCTTTTCTTCACTATTTATATAATATGCTGGCTTTTACGGAGGCTAATCTTTAAATAGCCCACTTTTTGGAGCAGCCCTCGATTATGGCCATACCGCGCTGAGAGTGCCCGACCTCGTCTGATCTCGGAAGCTAAGCAGCGTCGGGCCTGGTTAGTACTTGGATTGGAGACCGCCTGGGAATACCAGGTGCTGTAAGCTTTTGCCTTTTCTTCACTATTTATATAATATGCTGGCTTTTACGGAGGCTGATCTTTAAATAGCCCACATTTTGGAGCAGCCCTCGATTATGGCCATACCGCGCTGAGAGCGCCCGACCTCGTCTGATCTCGGAAGCTAAGCAGCGTCGGGCCTTGTTAGTACTTGGATGGGAGACCGCCTGGGAATACCAGGTGCTGTAAGCTTTTGCCTTTTCTTCACTATTTATATAATATGCTGGCTTTTACGGAGGCTGATCTTTAAATAGCCCACTTTTTGGAGCAGCCCTCGCTTATGGCCATACCGCGCTGAGAGCGCCCGATCTCGTCTGATCTCGGAAGCTAAGCAGCGTCGGGCCTGTTTAGTACTTGGATGGGAGACCGCCTGGGAATACCAGGTGCTGTAAGCTTTTGCCTTTTCTTCACTATTTATATAATATGCTGGCTTTTAGAAAGACGTGTTTTACCGCTCTATTTATTACAATCATTTAAATGTATTATAGAGTTTTAAGTGTTTTACATGTTTTTTAGGCCATTTTATTACTCTTAACATTTTAAGTGTATGTGTCTTTAATAAATGGATGGTTGGCCTTTCATGTGACTAGACACATGACAGGAAGCAGGAAGTACAACTGTATAAGAGAGCAGCATGACAAACAAAGGACAGTCACCAAACTGTTGGATTGAGGAGTTGCTAATTTTACAGCTCAACTTTCCATTCACCACCTGCAAACTTTGGATTACACTTTCTGTGGATTGTATATACACTGGTGGACACTCACATTGGACTTATCAACACACTGGGATTCTTGGACTGTTTTTAGGGTATGGACAAATGAACTGTATTCTTTTAACAGAGTTTACCTGTTTTTAGGGTATGGACAAATGAACTGTATTCTTTTAACAGAGTTGACCTAGTTTTATCGTGTTGTTTTAAAGTCTTTTATGTGAACCTTGTAAATACACCAAATCTATTTAAACCAATTTTCTTTTATGTCTCATTCTTTTAACCACTAGTCATCTCTCACAGTTAAATCTGACACCATTTTAGTCTTGTAACTCGGCTGATAAGGCCGATTGTTACACTTTTATGGGAGACCGCCTGGGAATATCAGGTGCTGTAAGCTTTTGGCTTTTCTTCACTATTTATATAATATGCTGGCTTTTACGGAGGCTAATCTTTAAATAGCCCACTTTTTGGAGCAGCCCTCGCTTATGGCCATACCGCGCTGAGAGCGCCCGATCTCGTCTGATCTCGGAAGCTAAGCAGCGTCGGGCCTGGTTAGTACTTGGATTGGAGACCGCCTGGGAATACCAGGTGCTGTAAGCTTTTGCCTTTTCTTCACTATTTATATAATATGCTGGCTTTTACGGAGGCTGATCTTTAAATAGCCCACATTTTGGAGCAGCCCTCGATTATGGCCATACCGCGCTGAGAGCGCCTGACCTCGTCTGATCTCGGAAGCTAAGCAGCGTCGGGCCTTGTTAGTACTTGGATGGGAGACCGCCTGGGAATACCAGGTGCTGTAAGCTTTTGCCTTTTCTTCACTATTTATATAATATGCTGGCTTTTACGGAGGCTGATCTTTAAATAGCCCACTTTTTGGAGCAGCCCTCGCTTATGGCCATACCGCGCTGAGAGCGCCCGATCTCGTCTGATCTCGGAAGCTAAGCAGCGTCGGGCCTGTTTAGTACTTGGATGGGAGACCGCCTGGGAATACCAGGTGCTGTAAGCTTTTGCCTTTTCTTCACTATTTATATAATATGCTGGCTTTTAGAAAGACGTGTTTTACCGCTCTATTTATTACAATCATTTAAATGTATTATAGAGTTTTAAGTGTTTTACATGTTTTTTAGGCCATTTTATTACTCTTAACATTTTAAGTGTATGTGTCTTTAATAAATGGATGGTTGGCCTGTCATGTGACTAGACACATGACAGGAAGCCGGAAGTACAACTGTATAAGAGAGCAGCATGACAAACAAAGGACAGTCACCAAACTGTTGGATTGAGGAGTTGCTAATTTTAGAGCTCAACTTTCCATTCACCACCTGCAAACTTTGGATTACACTTTCTGTGGATTGTATATACACTGGTGGACACTCACATTGGACTTATCAACACACTGGGATTCTTGGACTGTTTTTAGGGTATGGACAAATGAACTGTATTCTTTTAACAGAGTTTACCTGTTTTTAGGGTATGGACAAATGAACTGTATTCTTTTAACAGAGTTGACCTAGTTTTATCGTGTTGTTTTAAAGTCTTTTATGTGAACCTTGTAAATACACCAAATCTATTTAAACCAATTTTCTTTTATGTCTCATTCTTTTAACCACTAGTCATCTCTCACAGTTAAATCTGACACCATTTTAGTCTTGTAACTCGGCTGATAAGGCCGATTGTTACACTTTTATGGGAGACCGCCTGGGAATATCAGGTGCTGTAAGCTTTTGGCTTTTCTTCACTATTTATATAATATGCTGGCTTTTACGGAGGCTAATCTTTAAATAGCCCACTTTTTGGAGCAGCCCTCGCTTATGGCCATACCGCGCTGAGAGCGCCCGATCTCGTCTGATCTCGGAAGCTAAGCAGCGTCGGGCCTGGTTAGTACTTGGATTGGAGACCGCCTGGGAATACCAGGTGCTGTAAGCTTTTGCCTTTTCTTCACTATTTATATAATATGCTGGCTTTTACGGAGGCTGATCTTTAAATAGCCCACATTTTGGAGCAGCCCTCGATTATGGCCATACCGCGCTGAGAGCGCCTGACCTCGTCTGATCTCGGAAGCTAAGCAGCGTCGGGCCTTGTTAGTACTTGGATGGGAGACCGCCTGGGAATACCAGGTGCTGTAAGCTTTTGCCTTTTCTTCACTATTTATATAATATGCTGGCTTTTACGGAGGCTGATCTTTAAATAGCCCACTTTTTGGAGCAGCCCTCGCTTATGGCCATACCGCGCTGAGAGCGCCCGATCTCGTCTGATCTCGGAAGCTAAGCAGCGTCGGGCCTGTTTAGTACTTGGATGGGAGACCGCCTGGGAATACCAGGTGCTGTAAGCTTTTGCCTTTTCTTCACTATTTATATAATATGCTGGCTTTTAGAAAGACGTGTTTTACCGCTCTATTTATTACAATCATTTAAATGTATTATAGAGTTTTAAGTGTTTTACATGTTTTTTAGGCCATTTTATTACTCTTAACATTTTAAGTGTATGTGTCTTTAATAAATGGATGGTTGGCCTTTCATGTGACTAGACACATGACAGGAAGCAGGAAGTACAACTGTATAAGAGAGCAGCATGACAAACAAAGGACAGTCACCAAACTGTTGGATTGAGGAGTTGCTAATTTTAGAGCTCAACTTTCCATTCACCACCTGCAAAATTTGGATTACACTTTCTGTGGATTGTATATACACTGGTGGACACTCACATTGGACTTATCAACACACTGGGATTCTTGGACTGTTTTTAGGGTATGGACAAATGAACTGTATTCTTTTAACAGAGTTTACCTGTTTTTAGGGTATGGACAAATGAACTGTATTCTTTTAACAGAGTTGACCCTAGTTTTATCGTGTTGTTTTAAAGTCTTTTATGTGAACCTTGTAAATACACCAAATCTATTTAAACCAATTTTCTTTTATGTCTCATTCTTTTAACCACTAGTCATTTCTCACAGTTAAATCTGACACCATTTTAGTCTTGTAACTCGGCTGATAAGGCCGATTGTTACACTTTTATGGGAGACCGCCTGGGAATATCAGGTGCTGTAAGCTTTTGGCTTTTCTTCACTATTTATATAATATGCTGGCTTTTACGGAGGCTAATCTTTAAATAGCCCACTTTTTGGAGCAGCCCTCGATTATGGCCATACCGCGCTGAGAGTGCCCGACCTCGTCTGATCTCGGAAGCTAAGCAGCGTCGGGCCTGGTTAGTACTTGGATTGGAGACCGCCTGGGAATACCAGGTGCTGTAAGCTTTTGCCTTTTCTTCACTATTTATATAATATGCTGGCTTTTACGGAGGCTGATCTTTAAATAGCCCACATTTTGGAGCAGCCCTCGATTATGGCCATACCGCGCTGAGAGCGCCCGACCTCGTCTGATCTCGGAAGCTAAGCAGCGTCGGGCCTTGTTAGTACTTGGATGGGAGACCGCCTGGGAATACCAGGTGCTGTAAGCTTTTGCCTTTTCTTCACTATTTATATAATATGCTGGCTTTTACGGAGGCTGATCTTTAAATAGCCCACTTTTTGGAGCAGCCCTCGCTTATGGCCATACCGCGCTGAGAGCGCCCGATCTCGTCTGATCTCGGAAGCTAAGCATCGTCGGGCCTGTTTAGTACTTGGATGGGAGACCGCCTGGGAATACCAGGTGCTGTAAGCTTTTGCCTTTTCTTCACTATTTATATAATATGCTGGCTTTTAGAAAGACGTGTTTTACCGCTCTATTTATTACAATCATTTAAATGTATTATAGAGTTTTAAGTGTTTTACATGTTTTTTAGGCCATTTTATTACTCTTAACATTTTAAGTGTATGTGTCTTTAATAAATGGATGGTTGGCCTTTCATGTGACTAGACACATGACAGGAAGCAGGAAGTACAACTGTATAAGAGAGCAGCATGACAAACAAAGGACAGTCACCAAACTGTTGGATTGAGGAGTTGCTAATTTTAGAGCTCAACTTTCCATTCACCACCTGCAAAATTTGGATTACACTTTCTGTGGATTGTATATACACTGGTGGACACTCACATTGGACTTATCAACACACTGGGATTCTTGGACTGTTTTTAGGGTATGGACAAATGAACTGTATTCTTTTAACAGAGTTTACCTGTTTTTAGGGTATGGACAAATGAACTGTATTCTTTTAACAGAGTTGACCCTAGTTTTATCGTGTTGTTTTAAAGTCTTTTATGTGAACCTTGTAAATACACCAAATCTATTTAAACCAATTTTCTTTTATGTCTCATTCTTTTAACCACTAGTCATCTCTCACAGTTAAATCTGACACCATTTTAGTCTTGTAACTCGGCTGATAAGGCCGATTGTTACACTTTTATGGGAGACCGCCTGGGAATATCAGGTGCTGTAAGCTTTTGGCTTTTCTTCACTATTTATATAATATGCTGGCTTTTACGGAGGCTAATCTTTAAATAGCCCACTTTTTGGAGCAGCCCTCGATTATGGCCATACCGCGCTGAGAGCGCCTGACCTCGTCTGATCTCGGAAGCTAAGCAGCGTCGGGCCTTGTTAGTACTTGGATGGGAGACCGCCTGGGAATACCAGGTGCTGTAAGCTTTTGCCTTTTCTTCACTATTTATATAATATGCTGGCTTTTACGGAGGCTGATCTTTAAATAGCCCACTTTTTGGAGCAGCCCTCGCTTATGGCCATACCGCGCTGAGAGCGCCCGATCTCGTCTGATCTCGGAAGCTAAGCAGCGTCGGGCCTGTTTAGTACTTGGATGGGAGACCGCCTGGGAATACCAGGTGCTGTAAGCTTTTGCCTTTTCTTCACTATTTATATAATATGCTGGCTTTTAGAAAGACGTGTTTTACCGCTCTATTTATTACAATCATTTAAATGTATTATAGAGTTTTAAGTGTTTTACATGTTTTTTAGGCCATTTTATTACTCTTAACATTTTAAGTGTATGTGTCTTTAATAAATGGATGGTTGGCCTTTCATGTGACTAGACACATGACAGGAAGCAGGAAGTACAACTGTATAAGAGAGCAGCATGACAAACAAAGGACAGTCACCAAACTGTTGGATTGAGGAGTTGCTAATTTTAGAGCTCAACTTTCCATTCACCACCTGCAAAATTTGGATTACACTTTCTGTGGATTGTATATACACTGGTGGACACTCACATTGGACTTATCAACACACTGGGATTCTTGGACTGTTTTTAGGGTATGGACAAATGAACTGTATTCTTTTAACAGAGTTTACCTGTTTTTAGGGTATGGACAAATGAACTGTATTCTTTTAACAGAGTTGACCCTAGTTTTATCGTGTTGTTTTAAAGTCTTTTATGTGAACCTTGTAAATACACCAAATCTATTTAAACCAATTTTCTTTTATGTCTCATTCTTTTAACCACTAGTCATTTCTCACAGTTAAATCTGACACCATTTTAGTCTTGTAACTCGGCTGATAAGGCCGATTGTTACACTTTTATGGGAGACCGCCTGGGAATATCAGGTGCTGTAAGCTTTTGGCTTTTCTTCACTATTTATATAATATGCTGGCTTTTACGGAGGCTAATCTTTAAATAGCCCACTTTTTGGAGCAGCCCTCGATTATGGCCATACCGCGCTGAGAGTGCCCGACCTCGTCTGATCTCGGAAGCTAAGCAGCGTCGGGCCTGGTTAGTACTTGGATTGGAGACCGCCTGGGAATACCAGGTGCTGTAAGCTTTTGCCTTTTCTTCACTATTTATATAATATGCTGGCTTTTACGGAGGCTGATCTTTAAATAGCCCACATTTTGGAGCAGCCCTCGATTATGGCCATACCGCGCTGAGAGCGCCCGACCTCGTCTGATCTCGGAAGCTAAGCAGCGTCGGGCCTGGTTAGTACTTTTATTGGAGACCGCCTGGGAATACCAGGTGCTGTAAGCTTTTGCCTTTTCTTCACTATTTATATAATATGCTGGCTTTTACGGAGGCTGATCTTTAAATAGCCCACTTTTTGGAGCAGCCCTCGCTTATGGCCATACCGCGCTGAGGGCGCTAGAGAGCCAGCAGGTAGTGCTAGGTTTGCAGTGCAGAGATACTCTCTGAATCCATTTGTTTGACAATCTCTTTTCTGAAATACTTAATTTTCTTTTTGATTTTGGACTTTGGGAATTCGTTGTTGGAAAGTCAGAGTTAACCCTGATCACTTCCCCCAACAGCTTAGGCTGTGTGGGGGACTTTTTGGACTCTTCCTGGTTGAAGCATGCTGCAGATGCACATCATGGCTACAGACAAAGAAACAGTGCAAACAACAATGATAAAAGGTAGCAATGGGAAGAATGAAGAGGACGATCAAAGAAGTGGAAAAGACAACCAAGTAGTGATTCAAAAGCAGCAGAAAACAATTAAAGTCACAGGAGATCTGCAGAGAGAAAGAGAAGAAAACAACCAAGGAGTGCAAGGAGGAACAAAAGGAAAATATAGCAAAGACCTGACATTGGAGGTGGAAGTGGAGGGAACAGAAAAGATTTCCATGATGGATTTGCTGAGGGGAGTAAAGAAGGAGTGTGGAGAGGTGATCGGCTGCAGAGTGAGAGGTGAAAGGATGTATGAACTCACAATGAAGGATGAAGAGGCAAAGCATAAACTAATGGATGGCGTGAGAGTACAAGGAGTGATGGTGCATGCAAGGGAAGTTATGAATAATGACATGGTGGTGTCTTTTATAAACTTGCCAGTATACTTAGAGGATGAGAAGATACTCTTCAAACTACAAGAGTGGGGAGTACGACCACTCTCACCAATAAAACGTCGGTTATGGCCTGGAACGGATATAGCTGATGGAACCTGGTTCTTAAAGGTTCGTTTTACGGAACAGGTATGTTCACTTCCATACTCCACAAAGTTTGAGACTCTGAGAGGCACCGAATATTTTCGCGTCATCCATGATAGACAAGTACGTGTTTGCAGACTTTGTATCAAGCCAGAGCACATATTCAGAGAGTGCCCTGAATTAAAGTGCTTCAAATGTGGTGGAGGAGGACATTATGCAAGAGATTGTGAAGAATGGATGCGATTAGAGAGAGAGCGAGTAGTTGGACAAGAAGATGATGAAAGGAGGTACAGTGATCTGACAGAGGAACAAGAGGTGGAAGTGGCTGGTGTTGTGAGTGGGGGAGGTAAAGATGGAGCTGAGGCTGGTGAAAAAAGAAGCAAAATGGAGCGGCGAGACAGAATTGGGAGCAAGGGTGAAAAGGATGGCGAGGAGGAGGAGATGGAACAGTCGGAACAGAGCGAGGAAGACAAAGGTGAAAGTAAAGTGAAAGGAAAAGGTAAAGAGGATGAAAAGAAAGAGATGGAACAGGAACTGAAAGAAAGTAAAGGTGAAGAAAATAGGAATGGGGGACAAAAAGATGGACTGAAAGCAAAGATTAAAAGACTCAGTGCAAAGAGGAAGTCTGAGACGGACGGAGAACAGAGTGAACAGATCAAGGAACCACGGGCAGGTATTTGATGCCTTATTTAATTATATGTGGTTTTGTTTTTCAATTTTATTTAGTTTTCTTTAGCTACTCTCATGGCCACTGTAACTTCAATAAATATAAATGGGTTAAGGAATAAAAGCAAGATGAAAGAGTTATTATTTACATATAGGAGTGATATAATTTGTATACAGGAGACAAATTGGGAAGAGGATAAAGTGAGAGAGATGAGAGAGGAGTGGAGAGGGGATATTTATTATAATAATGGAGCAAAAAATGCAAGAGGTGTGGCAGTACTTTTTAAAAAAGATAGTGTCAAAGGTATAAGGGAGGTATATAAAGATCAGAGGGGAAGGATCTTGGTAGTTGAATTTACATATAGAGATATAGATTTTAGATTAATAAATATATACGTTCCGAATATAGAAGTAGATAGGAGGGAAATATTGGAAGAATTAAAAGAATTAGTTGTGGGGAAATGTATTGTAGTGGGGGATTTTAATATAAAATGTAGCAGATTAGATGTGGGCAAGGGCGTAAAATTTAGATGGGAGAAATCTAGGGGAATGTTGATGGAGATAATGAGAGAGAAGGGGTTAATAGATGTGTGGAGGTATGAAAATCCAGAAAAAAGAGAATTTACTAGGAGGCAATTAAAAGAAGGTATATTAAAACAGAGTAGAATAGATTTAGTGTTAGTTAAGGAGGAAATCATTAGATACATAGATGGGACAAGGCATCAAGGAAATAGTTTAAGTGATCATGATGGTGTTAGGTTCAGAATTAAGATAGGGAGTGAGGAGGTAGGAGGAGGGATGTGGATATTGAATGCAGGATACATTGGAGAGGAAGAATATGAGATACAGATGAAGGATCTAATAAATAGAGAAAATGAGAAGATAGATGAGTATAAAAGAGAGGGAGGATTAGATGACAGAATAGGGGAAAGATGGGAGAAAATGAAAGACCAGATTAAGTTCATCAGTATAAAATATAGTAAGAAAAGATGGGAAAAGATGAAGAAGGAAGAAGAGTTGCTGAAAGAAAGATTGAGGGAAGAATTAAACAAGGCTGAAGATGAAGAAGGATATAGTATGGAAAAATATATAGAGGCTAAGATAGCACTGGAGAAATTTGAGAGGGAGAAATGTAGAGGAGCAATTCTAAGAAGTAGGGCAAAATATGCATTAGAAGGTGAGAAATGTACAGGGTATTTCTTAGGGCTAGAGAAAAGGAGACAAAGTAAAACATATATAAACGAAATAAATACAAAGGAAGGCAAAACAACAAAAGACTACGTAGAGATTTTGGAGAGAGTGCAAGAATTCTATGAAGATTTATACAAGAGGGGAGGAGCAGATGAGAAAATCATAGAGGAAGTATTAGAAAGTGTAGGGAATATTCTAAGTGAGGAAGATAGGGAATGGTGTGATAAGGAGATAGAGGAAGAGGAGGTGAAAGAGGCAATAGGGGGGTTGAAAAATGGAAAAAGTCCGGGGAGTGATGGGATCGGTATTGAATGGTATAAAACATATAAGGAAGGGGTAGCACCAATTCTAGTTGAAGTTTTTAAGGGGATAGAAAGAACAGGAGTAGTGCAAGATAGAATGGTGGAGGGAGTGATAGCTTTAGTGTATAAGAAGGGAAATAGATTAGATATGGAGAACTATAGACCAATCAGTCTATTAAATGTGGATTATAAAATACTGACTAAAGTTTTAGCGAATAGAGTGAAAAGAGTGATAGGAAGTATAGTTCAACCAACACAGAGTTACAGTATACCAGGCAGGGATATAGCGGACACGATAGGGACCGTTAGGGATGTTATGGAGCATATTAAACGAGATGAGAAGGGAGGGATAGTATTAGGGATTGATTGGAATAAAGCTTTTGATAGAGTGGAACACAAATATTTATTTAGGGTATTAGAGAAGTTTGGATTTGGGGTGAAAGTGATAGGATGGATAAGAAGACTATATGAAAAAGCAAAAAGTTGCATAAAAATAAATGGAGTGCTAACAGACAAGTTCGATGTAGGAAGATCAGTAAGACAGGGATGTCCCCTGTCTGCATTATTGTATGCCATTTCAGTAGAGCCTCTAGCTACTTTAATTAAGAGAGATAAAAGAGTAGTGGGCATTGAGTTGCCATATGGAGGGATGTGTACTATAAACCAATATGCAGATGATACTACAATCACAGTGAGAGAAGGAAACAGTGTAAAAAGAGTTTTAGAGATAGTGAAGAGGTATGGGAAGGCATCAGGGGCAAAAATAAATATGGAGAAATCAGAACTAATGTATATAGGGGAGGTAGAGAGAGTAGAGGTAGGGTTAAGAGTGGAGGAAAGATATGTGAAAGTATTAGGGGTATATTTAGGGGTGCAAAGCAAAGAGGCAAGAGATGTGACTTGGACCGGGGTGATTAACAAAATAAGAACAGTATGTGCAGCATGGAAAGGGAGAAAATTGAAATTAAATGGGAAAGTAATAGTGGTAAATAGCCTGTTATTGTCAGTATGTGTGTATGTGATGAGTGTAATGGAAATGCCAGGGTGGGTGTTGAATGAATTGAATAAAATTGTAGGTGATTTTATATGGGGCGGCAAAGGGGTGAAAATTGCACAGAAAACATTGGTGGGTAAGAGATGGGAAGGGGGTTTAAACTTGATGGACTTAGAAACAAAAAGAGCCGCAATGAGAATAAAAACGGTAATAAAATATATGGGAGGGAGATGGGATTATGGATGGAAGGAGTTCTTAAGAAAGTATGTTGATGACGTGGGAGGAATAGGAGATAATGGTTGGTACATGGGCTTCAAGCAATCAATGACGGGAGGAATACCAGAAATATATCGGGAGGTTTTAGAGGCATGGAGGCATTTCCTACCCAAATTAGAGTATGAGTGTGAAGATATAAATGTGATTAAAAATCTGCCACTATTTCTGAATGAAAAAATTAAGTATAAAAATAAAACATTGTATGAACATAAATTTATAGAAGGGGGCATAAAACAAGTAAAGGATATAATGTACGAAGTTATTCCAGGATTTCTTAGAGATAACTGCATTTATGATTCTGTGTGTGATTTAGATGGAATGGAGAATAGAGAGAAAGTGAATACAATATATGACAAAATTAAAACAAGTATACCCTTGCAATGGACTAAGGTGATTAAAAGTGAATGTGTCTCTAAAGAAGAGCAATGTATGCCAGAGATGTATGTGCATGATAATGGTGAAAAGTACAAAATTAAGAATATGAGTGTAAAGAATGTATACAGGAGATTAATCGGTGATGTTATAAAAGAACCAGCGGCAGAAAAAGTGTGGAAGAAAGTGTTTGAGGATCTGGATGTGAAAAAAATCTGGTCAAACCTAAATATAAAATACAACAGTATTGATTGTGAGAACAATGACTTTCTGATAAGACATAATAGAATTTACACGAATGTGGTGTTAAATAAAATAAACAATGATGTCAATGTGATGTGTGATGTGTGTGATAATGGCCATGAGAGTTTTTTACATTATTTTCTGAGATGTGAAGCTTTGGTTGGTTTCTTTGATTTTCTTAAAAGTATATTAATAGAAAACTGGGGTGTGCAAGTGAAGTCAGAGGAGGAATGGGGGAAAATATTTTTGTTTGGAATTGTTGGGAAAAGGAAAAAAAGGGATATCTGTCTAATTAATTTTCTTTTAAGTCATGCTAGACTAGCAGTGGTTCTAAGAAGGAACTATGCACATTTTGAGGGTAGGACGATGAAAGTTAAAGATATATTTAAGTTAATAACACAAAGAGATGTGGAGTTGATTTGTAAGTTTGGAGAGAAAAAGGCAAAAGAATTTTTTATAGACACAAATAAGTTCATATATCAAGATGTGGGTGGGAAAATCTGCTTTAATTGGTAGGAAGCAATCATTTGATTTGAGAAGGGTAGTAGACATATCTCTTGTATATTTCATTTATGTATCTGTATTTTCCTTTTTTTGTGCAAAATAATGGATGTCAATTGAAAGATGACTCATATGAATGTAACAAATTGTGTTGAGTGAGTGTGAATGTGATGGAAAACTGTAATTGAAAATTTGTGAATTGAAAATAAAAAAAAGATAAAAAAAAAAAGAGAGCGCCCGACCTCGTCTGATCTCGGAAGCTAAGCAGCGTCGGGCCTTGTTAGTACTTGGATGGGAGACCGCCTGGGAATACCAGGTGCTGTAAGCTTTTGCCTTTTCTTCACTATTTATATAATATGCTGGCTTTTACGGAGGCTGATCTTTAAATAGCCCACTTTTTGGAGCAGCCCTCGCTTATGGCCATACCGCGCTGAGAGCGCCCGATCTCGTCTGATCTCGGAAGCTAAGCAGCGTCGGGCCTGTTTAGTACTTGGATGGGAGACCGCCTGGGAATACCAGGTGCTGTAAGCTTTTGCCTTTTCTTCACTATTTATATAATATGCTGGCTTTTAGAAAGACGTGTTTTACCGCTCTATTTATTACAATCATTTAAATGTATTATAGAGTTTTAAGTGTTTTACATGTTTTTTAGGCCATTTTATTACTCTTAACATTTTAAGTGTATGTGTCTTTAATAAATGGATGGTTGGCCTTTCATGTGACTAGACACATGACAGGAAGCAGGAAGTACAACTGTATAAGAGAGCAGCATGACAAACAAAGGACAGTCACCAAACTGTTGGATTGAGGAGTTGCTAATTTTAGAGCTCAACTTTCCATTCACCACCTGCAAAATTTGGATTACACTTTCTGTGGATTGTATATACACTGGTGGACACTCACATTGGACTTATCAACACACTGGGATTCTTGGACTGTTTTTAGGGTATGGACAAATGAACTGTATTCTTTTAACAGAGTTTACCTGTTTTTAGGGTATGGACAAATGAACTGTATTCTTTTAACAGAGTTGACCCTAGTTTTATCGTGTTGTTTTAAAGTCTTTTATGTGAACCTTGTAAATACACCAAATCTATTTAAACCAATTTTCTTTTATGTCTCATTCTTTTAACCACTAGTCATTTCTCACAGTTAAATCTGACACCATTTTAGTCTTGTAACTCGGCTGATAAGGCCGATTGTTACACTTTTATGGGAGACCGCCTGGGAATATCAGGTGCTGTAAGCTTTTGGCTTTTCTTCACTATTTATATAATATGCTGGCTTTTACGGAGGCTAATCTTTAAATAGCCCACTTTTTGGAGCAGCCCTCGATTATGGCCATACCGCGCTGAGAGTGCCCGACCTCGTCTGATCTCGGAAGCTAAGCAGCGTCGGGCCTGGTTAGTACTTGGATTGGAGACCGCCTGGGAATACCAGGTGCTGTAAGCTTTTGCCTTTTCTTCACTATTTATATAATATGCTGGCTTTTACGGAGGCTGATCTTTAAATAGCCCACATTTTGGAGCAGCCCTCGATTATGGCCATACCGCGCTGAGAGCGCCCGACCTCGTCTGATCTCGGAAGCTAAGCAGCGTCGGGCCTGGTTAGTACTTTTATTGGAGACCGCCTGGGAATACCAGGTGCTGTAAGCTTTTGCCTTTTCTTCACTATTTATATAATATGCTGGCTTTTACGGAGGCTGATCTTTAAATAGCCCACTTTTTGGAGCAGCCCTCGCTTATGGCCATACCGCGCTGAGGGCGCTAGAGAGCCAGCAGGTAGTGCTAGGTTTGCAGTGCAGAGATACTCTCTGAATCCATTTGTTTGACAATCTCTTTTCTGAAATACTTAATTTTCTTTTTGATTTTGGACTTTGGGAATTCGTTGTTGGAAAGTCAGAGTTAACCCTGATCACTTCCCCCAACAGCTTAGGCTGTGTGGGGGACTTTTTGGACTCTTCCTGGTTGAAGCATGCTGCAGATGCACATCATGGCTACAGACAAAGAAACAGTGCAAACAACAATGATAAAAGGTAGCAATGGGAAGAATGAAGAGGACGATCAAAGAAGTGGAAAAGACAACCAAGTAGTGATTCAAAAGCAGCAGAAAACAATTAAAGTCACAGGAGATCTGCAGAGAGAAAGAGAAGAAAACAACCAAGGAGTGCAAGGAGGAACAAAAGGAAAATATAGCAAAGACCTGACATTGGAGGTGGAAGTGGAGGGAACAGAAAAGATTTCCATGATGGATTTGCTGAGGGGAGTAAAGAAGGAGTGTGGAGAGGTGATCGGCTGCAGAGTGAGAGGTGAAAGGATGTATGAACTCACAATGAAGGATGAAGAGGCAAAGCATAAACTAATGGATGGCGTGAGAGTACAAGGAGTGATGGTGCATGCAAGGGAAGTTATGAATAATGACATGGTGGTGTCTTTTATAAACTTGCCAGTATACTTAGAGGATGAGAAGATACTCTTCAAACTACAAGAGTGGGGAGTACGACCACTCTCACCAATAAAACGTCGGTTATGGCCTGGAACGGATATAGCTGATGGAACCTGGTTCTTAAAGGTTCGTTTTACGGAACAGGTATGTTCACTTCCATACTCCACAAAGTTTGAGACTCTGAGAGGCACCGAATATTTTCGCGTCATCCATGATAGACAAGTACGTGTTTGCAGACTTTGTATCAAGCCAGAGCACATATTCAGAGAGTGCCCTGAATTAAAGTGCTTCAAATGTGGTGGAGGAGGACATTATGCAAGAGATTGTGAAGAATGGATGCGATTAGAGAGAGAGCGAGTAGTTGGACAAGAAGATGATGAAAGGAGGTACAGTGATCTGACAGAGGAACAAGAGGTGGAAGTGGCTGGTGTTGTGAGTGGGGGAGGTAAAGATGGAGCTGAGGCTGGTGAAAAAAGAAGCAAAATGGAGCGGCGAGACAGAATTGGGAGCAAGGGTGAAAAGGATGGCGAGGAGGAGGAGATGGAACAGTCGGAACAGAGCGAGGAAGACAAAGGTGAAAGTAAAGTGAAAGGAAAAGGTAAAGAGGATGAAAAGAAAGAGATGGAACAGGAACTGAAAGAAAGTAAAGGTGAAGAAAATAGGAATGGGGGACAAAAAGATGGACTGAAAGCAAAGATTAAAAGACTCAGTGCAAAGAGGAAGTCTGAGACGGACGGAGAACAGAGTGAACAGATCAAGGAACCACGGGCAGGTATTTGATGCCTTATTTAATTATATGTGGTTTTGTTTTTCAATTTTATTTAGTTTTCTTTAGCTACTCTCATGGCCACTGTAACTTCAATAAATATAAATGGGTTAAGGAATAAAAGCAAGATGAAAGAGTTATTATTTACATATAGGAGTGATATAATTTGTATACAGGAGACAAATTGGGAAGAGGATAAAGTGAGAGAGATGAGAGAGGAGTGGAGAGGGGATATTTATTATAATAATGGAGCAAAAAATGCAAGAGGTGTGGCAGTACTTTTTAAAAAAGATAGTGTCAAAGGTATAAGGGAGGTATATAAAGATCAGAGGGGAAGGATCTTGGTAGTTGAATTTACATATAGAGATATAGATTTTAGATTAATAAATATATACGTTCCGAATATAGAAGTAGATAGGAGGGAAATATTGGAAGAATTAAAAGAATTAGTTGTGGGGAAATGTATTGTAGTGGGGGATTTTAATATAAAATGTAGCAGATTAGATGTGGGCAAGGGCGTAAAATTTAGATGGGAGAAATCTAGGGGAATGTTGATGGAGATAATGAGAGAGAAGGGGTTAATAGATGTGTGGAGGTATGAAAATCCAGAAAAAAGAGAATTTACTAGGAGGCAATTAAAAGAAGGTATATTAAAACAGAGTAGAATAGATTTAGTGTTAGTTAAGGAGGAAATCATTAGATACATAGATGGGACAAGGCATCAAGGAAATAGTTTAAGTGATCATGATGGTGTTAGGTTCAGAATTAAGATAGGGAGTGAGGAGGTAGGAGGAGGGATGTGGATATTGAATGCAGGATACATTGGAGAGGAAGAATATGAGATACAGATGAAGGATCTAATAAATAGAGAAAATGAGAAGATAGATGAGTATAAAAGAGAGGGAGGATTAGATGACAGAATAGGGGAAAGATGGGAGAAAATGAAAGACCAGATTAAGTTCATCAGTATAAAATATAGTAAGAAAAGATGGGAAAAGATGAAGAAGGAAGAAGAGTTGCTGAAAGAAAGATTGAGGGAAGAATTAAACAAGGCTGAAGATGAAGAAGGATATAGTATGGAAAAATATATAGAGGCTAAGATAGCACTGGAGAAATTTGAGAGGGAGAAATGTAGAGGAGCAATTCTAAGAAGTAGGGCAAAATATGCATTAGAAGGTGAGAAATGTACAGGGTATTTCTTAGGGCTAGAGAAAAGGAGACAAAGTAAAACATATATAAACGAAATAAATACAAAGGAAGGCAAAACAACAAAAGACTACGTAGAGATTTTGGAGAGAGTGCAAGAATTCTATGAAGATTTATACAAGAGGGGAGGAGCAGATGAGAAAATCATAGAGGAAGTATTAGAAAGTGTAGGGAATATTCTAAGTGAGGAAGATAGGGAATGGTGTGATAAGGAGATAGAGGAAGAGGAGGTGAAAGAGGCAATAGGGGGGTTGAAAAATGGAAAAAGTCCGGGGAGTGATGGGATCGGTATTGAATGGTATAAAACATATAAGGAAGGGGTAGCACCAATTCTAGTTGAAGTTTTTAAGGGGATAGAAAGAACAGGAGTAGTGCAAGATAGAATGGTGGAGGGAGTGATAGCTTTAGTGTATAAGAAGGGAAATAGATTAGATATGGAGAACTATAGACCAATCAGTCTATTAAATGTGGATTATAAAATACTGACTAAAGTTTTAGCGAATAGAGTGAAAAGAGTGATAGGAAGTATAGTTCAACCAACACAGAGTTACAGTATACCAGGCAGGGATATAGCGGACACGATAGGGACCGTTAGGGATGTTATGGAGCATATTAAACGAGATGAGAAGGGAGGGATAGTATTAGGGATTGATTGGAATAAAGCTTTTGATAGAGTGGAACACAAATATTTATTTAGGGTATTAGAGAAGTTTGGATTTGGGGTGAAAGTGATAGGATGGATAAGAAGACTATATGAAAAAGCAAAAAGTTGCATAAAAATAAATGGAGTGCTAACAGACAAGTTCGATGTAGGAAGATCAGTAAGACAGGGATGTCCCCTGTCTGCATTATTGTATGCCATTTCAGTAGAGCCTCTAGCTACTTTAATTAAGAGAGATAAAAGAGTAGTGGGCATTGAGTTGCCATATGGAGGGATGTGTACTATAAACCAATATGCAGATGATACTACAATCACAGTGAGAGAAGGAAACAGTGTAAAAAGAGTTTTAGAGATAGTGAAGAGGTATGGGAAGGCATCAGGGGCAAAAATAAATATGGAGAAATCAGAACTAATGTATATAGGGGAGGTAGAGAGAGTAGAGGTAGGGTTAAGAGTGGAGGAAAGATATGTGAAAGTATTAGGGGTATATTTAGGGGTGCAAAGCAAAGAGGCAAGAGATGTGACTTGGACCGGGGTGATTAACAAAATAAGAACAGTATGTGCAGCATGGAAAGGGAGAAAATTTAAATTAAATGGGAAAGTAATAGTGGTAAATAGCCTGTTATTGTCAGTATGTGTGTATGTGATGAGTGTAATGGAAATGCCAGGGTGGGTGTTGAATGAATTGAATAAAATTGTAGGTGATTTTATATGGGGCGGCAAAGGGGTGAAAATTGCACAGAAAACATTGGTGGGTAAGAGATGGGAAGGGGGTTTAAACTTGATGGACTTAGAAACAAAAAGAGCCGCAATGAGAATAAAAACGGTAATAAAATATATGGGAGGGAGATGGGATTATGGATGGAAGGAGTTCTTAAGAAAGTATGTTGATGACGTGGGAGGAATAGGAGATAATGGTTGGTACATGGGCTTCAAGCAATCAATGACGGGAGGAATACCAGAAATATATCGGGAGGTTTTAGAGGCATGGAGGCATTTCCTACCCAAATTAGAGTATGAGTGTGAAGATATAAATGTGATTAAAAATCTGCCACTATTTCTGAATGAAAAAATTAAGTATAAAAATAAAACATTGTATGAACATAAATTTATAGAAGGGGGCATAAAACAAGTAAAGGATATAATGTACGAAGTTATTCCAGGATTTCTTAGAGATAACTGCATTTATGATTCTGTGTGTGATTTAGATGGAATGGAGAATAGAGAGAAAGTGAATACAATATATGACAAAATTAAAACAAGTATACCCTTGCAATGGACTAAGGTGATTAAAAGTGAATGTGTCTCTAAAGAAGAGCAATGTATGCCAGAGATGTATGTGCATGATAATGGTGAAAAGTACAAAATTAAGAATATGAGTGTAAAGAATGTATACAGGAGATTAATCGGTGATGTTATAAAAGAACCAGCGGCAGAAAAAGTGTGGAAGAAAGTGTTTGAGGATCTGGATGTGAAAAAAATCTGGTCAAACCTAAATATAAAATACAACAGTATTGATTGTGAGAACAATGACTTTCTGATAAGACATAATAGAATTTACACGAATGTGGTGTTAAATAAAATAAACAATGATGTCAATGTGATGTGTGATGTGTGTGATAATGGCCATGAGAGTTTTTTACATTATTTTCTGAGATGTGAAGCTTTGGTTGGTTTCTTTGATTTTCTTAAAAGTATATTAATAGAAAACTGGGGTGTGCAAGTGAAGTCAGAGGAGGAATGGGGGAAAATATTTTTGTTTGGAATTGTTGGGAAAAGGAAAAAAAGGGATATCTGTCTAATTAATTTTCTTTTAAGTCATGCTAGACTAGCAGTGGTTCTAAGAAGGAACTATGCACATTTTGAGGGTAGGACGATGAAAGTTAAAGATATATTTAAGTTAATAACACAAAGAGATGTGGAGTTGATTTGTAAGTTTGGAGAGAAAAAGGCAAAAGAATTTTTTATAGACACAAATAAGTTCATATATCAAGATGTGGGTGGGAAAATCTGCTTTAATTGGTAGGAAGCAATCATTTGATTTGAGAAGGGTAGTAGACATATCTCTTGTATATTTCATTTATGTATCTGTATTTTCCTTTTTTTGTGCAAAATAATGGATGTCAATTGAAAGATGACTCATATGAATGTAACAAATTGTGTTGAGTGAGTGTGAATGTGATGGAAAACTGTAATTGAAAATTTGTGAATTGAAAATAAAAAAAAGATAAAAAAAAAAAGAGAGCGCCCGACCTCGTCTGATCTCGGAAGCTAAGCAGCGTCGGGCCTTGTTAGTACTTGGATGGGAGACCGCCTGGGAATACCAGGTGCTGTAAGCTTTTGCCTTTTCTTCACTATTTATATAATATGCTGGCTTTTACGGAGGCTGATCTTTAAATAGCCCACTTTTTGGAGCAGCCCTCGCTTATGGCCATACCGCGCTGAGAGCGCCCGATCTCGTCTGATCTCGGAAGCTAAGCAGCGTCGGGCCTGTTTAGTACTTGGATGGGAGACCGCCTGGGAATACCAGGTGCTGTAAGCTTTTGCCTTTTCTTCACTATTTATATAATATGCTGGCTTTTAGAAAGACGTGTTTTACCGCTCTATTTATTACAATCATTTAAATGTATTATAGAGTTTTAAGTGTTTTACATGTTTTTTAGGCCATTTTATTACTCTTAACATTTTAAGTGTATGTGTCTTTAATAAATGGATGGTTGGCCTTTCATGTGACTAGACACATGACAGGAAGCAGGAAGTACAACTGTATAAGAGAGCAGCATGACAAACAAAGGACAGTCACCAAACTGTTGGATTGAGGAGTTGCTAATTTTAGAGCTCAACTTTCCATTCACCACCTGCAAAATTTGGATTACACTTTCTGTGGATTGTATATACACTGGTGGACACTCACATTGGACTTATCAACACACTGGGATTCTTGGACTGTTTTTAGGGTATGGACAAATGAACTGTATTCTTTTAACAGAGTTTACCTGTTTTTAGGGTATGGACAAATGAACTGTATTCTTTTAACAGAGTTGACCCTAGTTTTATCGTGTTGTTTTAAAGTCTTTTATGTGAACCTTGTAAATACACCAAATCTATTTAAACCAATTTTCTTTTATGTCTCATTCTTTTAACCACTAGTCATTTCTCACAGTTAAATCTGACACCATTTTAGTCTTGTAACTCGGCTGATAAGGCCGATTGTTACACTTTTATGGGAGACCGCCTGGGAATATCAGGTGCTGTAAGCTTTTGGCTTTTCTTCACTATTTATATAATATGCTGGCTTTTACGGAGGCTAATCTTTAAATAGCCCACTTTTTGGAGCAGCCCTCGATTATGGCCATACCGCGCTGAGAGTGCCCGACCTCGTCTGATCTCGGAAGCTAAGCAGCGTCGGGCCTGGTTAGTACTTGGATTGGAGACCGCCTGGGAATACCAGGTGCTGTAAGCTTTTGCCTTTTCTTCACTATTTATATAATATGCTGGCTTTTACGGAGGCTGATCTTTAAATAGCCCACATTTTGGAGCAGCCCTCGATTATGGCCATACCGCGCTGAGAGCGCCCGACCTCGTCTGATCTCGGAAGCTAAGCAGCGTCGGGCCTGGTTAGTACTTTTATTGGAGACCGCCTGGGAATACCAGGTGCTGTAAGCTTTTGCCTTTTCTTCACTATTTATATAATATGCTGGCTTTTACGGAGGCTGATCTTTAAATAGCCCACTTTTTGGAGCAGCCCTCGCTTATGGCCATACCGCGCTGAGGGCGCTAGAGAGCCAGCAGGTAGTGCTAGGTTTGCAGTGCAGAGATACTCTCTGAATCCATTTGTTTGACAATCTCTTTTCTGAAATACTTAATTTTCTTTTTGATTTTGGACTTTGGGAATTCGTTGTTGGAAAGTCAGAGTTAACCCTGATCACTTCCCCCAACAGCTTAGGCTGTGTGGGGGACTTTTTGGACTCTTCCTGGTTGAAGCATGCTGCAGATGCACATCATGGCTACAGACAAAGAAACAGTGCAAACAACAATGATAAAAGGTAGCAATGGGAAGAATGAAGAGGACGATCAAAGAAGTGGAAAAGACAACCAAGTAGTGATTCAAAAGCAGCAGAAAACAATTAAAGTCACAGGAGATCTGCAGAGAGAAAGAGAAGAAAACAACCAAGGAGTGCAAGGAGGAACAAAAGGAAAATATAGCAAAGACCTGACATTGGAGGTGGAAGTGGAGGGAACAGAAAAGATTTCCATGATGGATTTGCTGAGGGGAGTAAAGAAGGAGTGTGGAGAGGTGATCGGCTGCAGAGTGAGAGGTGAAAGGATGTATGAACTCACAATGAAGGATGAAGAGGCAAAGCATAAACTAATGGATGGCGTGAGAGTACAAGGAGTGATGGTGCATGCAAGGGAAGTTATGAATAATGACATGGTGGTGTCTTTTATAAACTTGCCAGTATACTTAGAGGATGAGAAGATACTCTTCAAACTACAAGAGTGGGGAGTACGACCACTCTCACCAATAAAACGTCGGTTATGGCCTGGAACGGATATAGCTGATGGAACCTGGTTCTTAAAGGTTCGTTTTACGGAACAGGTATGTTCACTTCCATACTCCACAAAGTTTGAGACTCTGAGAGGCACCGAATATTTTCGCGTCATCCATGATAGACAAGTACGTGTTTGCAGACTTTGTATCAAGCCAGAGCACATATTCAGAGAGTGCCCTGAATTAAAGTGCTTCAAATGTGGTGGAGGAGGACATTATGCAAGAGATTGTGAAGAATGGATGCGATTAGAGAGAGAGCGAGTAGTTGGACAAGAAGATGATGAAAGGAGGTACAGTGATCTGACAGAGGAACAAGAGGTGGAAGTGGCTGGTGTTGTGAGTGGGGGAGGTAAAGATGGAGCTGAGGCTGGTGAAAAAAGAAGCAAAATGGAGCGGCGAGACAGAATTGGGAGCAAGGGTGAAAAGGATGGCGAGGAGGAGGAGATGGAACAGTCGGAACAGAGCGAGGAAGACAAAGGTGAAAGTAAAGTGAAAGGAAAAGGTAAAGAGGATGAAAAGAAAGAGATGGAACAGGAACTGAAAGAAAGTAAAGGTGAAGAAAATAGGAATGGGGGACAAAAAGATGGACTGAAAGCAAAGATTAAAAGACTCAGTGCAAAGAGGAAGTCTGAGACGGACGGAGAACAGAGTGAACAGATCAAGGAACCACGGGCAGGTATTTGATGCCTTATTTAATTATATGTGGTTTTGTTTTTCAATTTTATTTAGTTTTCTTTAGCTACTCTCATGGCCACTGTAACTTCAATAAATATAAATGGGTTAAGGAATAAAAGCAAGATGAAAGAGTTATTATTTACATATAGGAGTGATATAATTTGTATACAGGAGACAAATTGGGAAGAGGATAAAGTGAGAGAGATGAGAGAGGAGTGGAGAGGGGATATTTATTATAATAATGGAGCAAAAAATGCAAGAGGTGTGGCAGTACTTTTTAAAAAAGATAGTGTCAAAGGTATAAGGGAGGTATATAAAGATCAGAGGGGAAGGATCTTGGTAGTTGAATTTACATATAGAGATATAGATTTTAGATTAATAAATATATACGTTCCGAATATAGAAGTAGATAGGAGGGAAATATTGGAAGAATTAAAAGAATTAGTTGTGGGGAAATGTATTGTAGTGGGGGATTTTAATATAAAATGTAGCAGATTAGATGTGGGCAAGGGCGTAAAATTTAGATGGGAGAAATCTAGGGGAATGTTGATGGAGATAATGAGAGAGAAGGGGTTAATAGATGTGTGGAGGTATGAAAATCCAGAAAAAAGAGAATTTACTAGGAGGCAATTAAAAGAAGGTATATTAAAACAGAGTAGAATAGATTTAGTGTTAGTTAAGGAGGAAATCATTAGATACATAGATGGGACAAGGCATCAAGGAAATAGTTTAAGTGATCATGATGGTGTTAGGTTCAGAATTAAGATAGGGAGTGAGGAGGTAGGAGGAGGGATGTGGATATTGAATGCAGGATACATTGGAGAGGAAGAATATGAGATACAGATGAAGGATCTAATAAATAGAGAAAATGAGAAGATAGATGAGTATAAAAGAGAGGGAGGATTAGATGACAGAATAGGGGAAAGATGGGAGAAAATGAAAGACCAGATTAAGTTCATCAGTATAAAATATAGTAAGAAAAGATGGGAAAAGATGAAGAAGGAAGAAGAGTTGCTGAAAGAAAGATTGAGGGAAGAATTAAACAAGGCTGAAGATGAAGAAGGATATAGTATGGAAAAATATATAGAGGCTAAGATAGCACTGGAGAAATTTGAGAGGGAGAAATGTAGAGGAGCAATTCTAAGAAGTAGGGCAAAATATGCATTAGAAGGTGAGAAATGTACAGGGTATTTCTTAGGGCTAGAGAAAAGGAGACAAAGTAAAACATATATAAACGAAATAAATACAAAGGAAGGCAAAACAACAAAAGACTACGTAGAGATTTTGGAGAGAGTGCAAGAATTCTATGAAGATTTATACAAGAGGGGAGGAGCAGATGAGAAAATCATAGAGGAAGTATTAGAAAGTGTAGGGAATATTCTAAGTGAGGAAGATAGGGAATGGTGTGATAAGGAGATAGAGGAAGAGGAGGTGAAAGAGGCAATAGGGGGGTTGAAAAATGGAAAAAGTCCGGGGAGTGATGGGATCGGTATTGAATGGTATAAAACATATAAGGAAGGGGTAGCACCAATTCTAGTTGAAGTTTTTAAGGGGATAGAAAGAACAGGAGTAGTGCAAGATAGAATGGTGGAGGGAGTGATAGCTTTAGTGTATAAGAAGGGAAATAGATTAGATATGGAGAACTATAGACCAATCAGTCTATTAAATGTGGATTATAAAATACTGACTAAAGTTTTAGCGAATAGAGTGAAAAGAGTGATAGGAAGTATAGTTCAACCAACACAGAGTTACAGTATACCAGGCAGGGATATAGCGGACACGATAGGGACCGTTAGGGATGTTATGGAGCATATTAAACGAGATGAGAAGGGAGGGATAGTATTAGGGATTGATTGGAATAAAGCTTTTGATAGAGTGGAACACAAATATTTATTTAGGGTATTAGAGAAGTTTGGATTTGGGGTGAAAGTGATAGGATGGATAAGAAGACTATATGAAAAAGCAAAAAGTTGCATAAAAATAAATGGAGTGCTAACAGACAAGTTCGATGTAGGAAGATCAGTAAGACAGGGATGTCCCCTGTCTGCATTATTGTATGCCATTTCAGTAGAGCCTCTAGCTACTTTAATTAAGAGAGATAAAAGAGTAGTGGGCATTGAGTTGCCATATGGAGGGATGTGTACTATAAACCAATATGCAGATGATACTACAATCACAGTGAGAGAAGGAAACAGTGTAAAAAGAGTTTTAGAGATAGTGAAGAGGTATGGGAAGGCATCAGGGGCAAAAATAAATATGGAGAAATCAGAACTAATGTATATAGGGGAGGTAGAGAGAGTAGAGGTAGGGTTAAGAGTGGAGGAAAGATATGTGAAAGTATTAGGGGTATATTTAGGGGTGCAAAGCAAAGAGGCAAGAGATGTGACTTGGACCGGGGTGATTAACAAAATAAGAACAGTATGTGCAGCATGGAAAGGGAGAAAATTGAAATTAAATGGGAAAGTAATAGTGGTAAATAGCCTGTTATTGTCAGTATGTGTGTATGTGATGAGTGTAATGGAAATGCCAGGGTGGGTGTTGAATGAATTGAATAAAATTGTAGGTGATTTTATATGGGGCGGCAAAGGGGTGAAAATTGCACAGAAAACATTGGTGGGTAAGAGATGGGAAGGGGGTTTAAACTTGATGGACTTAGAAACAAAAAGAGCCGCAATGAGAATAAAAACGGTAATAAAATATATGGGAGGGAGATGGGATTATGGATGGAAGGAGTTCTTAAGAAAGTATGTTGATGACGTGGGAGGAATAGGAGATAATGGTTGGTACATGGGCTTCAAGCAATCAATGACGGGAGGAATACCAGAAATATATCGGGAGGTTTTAGAGGCATGGAGGCATTTCCTACCCAAATTAGAGTATGAGTGTGAAGATATAAATGTGATTAAAAATCTGCCACTATTTCTGAATGAAAAAATTAAGTATAAAAATAAAACATTGTATGAACATAAATTTATAGAAGGGGGCATAAAACAAGTAAAGGATATAATGTACGAAGTTATTCCAGGATTTCTTAGAGATAACTGCATTTATGATTCTGTGTGTGATTTAGATGGAATGGAGAATAGAGAGAAAGTGAATACAATATATGACAAAATTAAAACAAGTATACCCTTGCAATGGACTAAGGTGATTAAAAGTGAATGTGTCTCTAAAGAAGAGCAATGTATGCCAGAGATGTATGTGCATGATAATGGTGAAAAGTACAAAATTAAGAATATGAGTGTAAAGAATGTATACAGGAGATTAATCGGTGATGTTATAAAAGAACCAGCGGCAGAAAAAGTGTGGAAGAAAGTGTTTGAGGATCTGGATGTGAAAAAAATCTGGTCAAACCTAAATATAAAATACAACAGTATTGATTGTGAGAACAATGACTTTCTGATAAGACATAATAGAATTTACACGAATGTGGTGTTAAATAAAATAAACAATGATGTCAATGTGATGTGTGATGTGTGTGATAATGGCCATGAGAGTTTTTTACATTATTTTCTGAGATGTGAAGCTTTGGTTGGTTTCTTTGATTTTCTTAAAAGTATATTAATAGAAAACTGGGGTGTGCAAGTGAAGTCAGAGGAGGAATGGGGGAAAATATTTTTGTTTGGAATTGTTGGGAAAAGGAAAAAAAGGGATATCTGTCTAATTAATTTTCTTTTAAGTCATGCTAGACTAGCAGTGGTTCTAAGAAGGAACTATGCACATTTTGAGGGTAGGACGATGAAAGTTAAAGATATATTTAAGTTAATAACACAAAGAGATGTGGAGTTGATTTGTAAGTTTGGAGAGAAAAAGGCAAAAGAATTTTTTATAGACACAAATAAGTTCATATATCAAGATGTGGGTGGGAAAATCTGCTTTAATTGGTAGGAAGCAATCATTTGATTTGAGAAGGGTAGTAGACATATCTCTTGTATATTTCATTTATGTATCTGTATTTTCCTTTTTTTGTGCAAAATAATGGATGTCAATTGAAAGATGACTCATATGAATGTAACAAATTGTGTTGAGTGAGTGTGAATGTGATGGAAAACTGTAATTGAAAATTTGTGAATTGAAAATAAAAAAAAGATAAAAAAAAAAAGAGAGCGCCCGACCTCGTCTGATCTCGGAAGCTAAGCAGCGTCGGGCCTTGTTAGTACTTGGATGGGAGACCGCCTGGGAATACCAGGTGCTGTAAGCTTTTGCCTTTTCTTCACTATTTATATAATATGCTGGCTTTTACGGAGGCTGATCTTTAAATAGCCCACTTTTTGGAGCAGCCCTCGCTTATGGCCATACCGCGCTGAGAGCGCCAGATCTCGTCTGATCTCGGAAGCTAAGCAGCGTCGGGCCTGTTTAGTACTTGGATGGGAGACCGCCTGGGAATACCAGGTGCTGTAAGCTTTTGCCTTTTCTTCACTATTTATATAATATGCTGGCTTTTAGAAAGACGTGTTTTACCGCTCTATTTATTACAATCATTTAAATGTATTATAGAGTTTTAAGTGTTTTACATGTTTTTTAGGCCATTTTATTACTCTTAACATTTTAAGTGTATGTGTCTTTAATAAATGGATGGTTGGCCTTTCATGTGACTAGACACATGACAGGAAGCAGGAAGTACAACTGTATAAGAGAGCAGCATGACAAACAAAGGACAGTCACCAAACTGTTGGATTGAGGAGTTGCTAATTTTAGAGCTCAACTTTCCATTCACCACCTGCAAAATTTGGATTACACTTTCTGTGGATTGTATATACACTGGTGGACACTCACATTGGACTTATCAACACACTGGGATTCTTGGACTGTTTTTAGGGTATGGACAAATGAACTGTATTCTTTTAACAGAGTTTACCTGTTTTTAGGGTATGGACAAATGAACTGTATTCTTTTAACAGAGTTGACCCTAGTTTTATCGTGTTGTTTTAAAGTCTTTTATGTGAACCTTGTAAATACACCAAATCTATTTAAACCAATTTTCTTTTATGTCTCATTCTTTTAACCACTAGTCATCTCTCACAGTTAAATCTGACACCATTTTAGTCTTGTAACTCGGCTGATAAGGCCGATTGTTACACTTTTATGGGAGACCGCCTGGGAATATCAGGTGCTGTAAGCTTTTGGCTTTTCTTCACTATTTATATAATATGCTGGCTTTTACGGAGGCTAATCTTTAAATAGCCCACTTTTTGGAGCAGCCCTCGATTATGGCCATACCGCGCTGAGAGTGCCCGACCTCGTCTGATCTCGGAAGCTAAGCAGCGTCGGGCCTGGTTAGTACTTGGATTGGAGACCGCCTGGGAATACCAGGTGCTGTAAGCTTTTGCCTTTTCTTCACTATTTATATAATATGCTGGCTTTTACGGAGGCTGATCTTTAAATAGCCCACATTTTGGAGCAGCCCTCGATTATGGCCATACCGCGCTGAGAGCGCCCGACCTCGTCTGATCTCGGAAGCTAAGCAGCGTCGGGCCTTGTTAGTACTTGGATGGGAGACCGCCTGGGAATACCAGGTGCTGTAAGCTTTTGCCTTTTCTTCACTATTTATATAATATGCTGGCTTTTACGGAGGCTGATCTTTAAATAGCCCACTTTTTGGAGCAGCCCTCGCTTATGGCCATACCGCGCTGAGAGCGCCCGATCTCGTCTGATCTCGGAAGCTAAGCAGCGTCGGGCCTGTTTAGTACTTGGATGGGAGACCGCCTGGGAATACCAGGTGCTGTAAGCTTTTGCCTTTTCTTCACTATTTATATAATATGCTGGCTTTTAGAAAGACGTGTTTTACCGCTCTATTTATTACAATCATTTAAATGTATTATAGAGTTTTAAGTGTTTTACATGTTTTTTAGGCCATTTTATTACTCTTAACATTTTAAGTGTATGTGTCTTTAATAAATGGATGGTTGGCCTTTCATGTGACTAGACACATGACAGGAAGCAGGAAGTACAACTGTATAAGAGAGCAGCATGACAAACAAAGGACAGTCACCAAACTGTTGGATTGAGGAGTTGCTAATTTTAGAGCTCAACTTTCCATTCACCACCTGCAAAATTTGGATTACACTTTCTGTGGATTGTATATACACTGGTGGACACTCACATTGGACTTATCAACACACTGGGATTCTTGGACTGTTTTTAGGGTATGGACAAATGAACTGTATTCTTTTAACAGAGTTTACCTGTTTTTAGGGTATGGACAAATGAACTGTATTCTTTTAACAGAGTTGACCCTAGTTTTATCGTGTTGTTTTAAAGTCTTTTATGTGAACCTTGTAAATACACCAAATCTATTTAAACCAATTTTCTTTTATGTCTCATTCTTTTAACCACTAGTCATTTCTCACAGTTAAATCTGACAACATTTTAGTCTTGTAACTCGGCTGATAAGGCCGATTGTTACACTTTTATGGGAGACCGCCTGGGAATACCAGGTGCTGTAAGCTTTTGCCTTTTCTTCACTATTTATATAATATGCTGGCTTTTACGGAGGCTAATCTTTAAATAGCCCACTTTTTGGAGCAGCCCTCGATTATGGCCATACCGCGCTGAGAGCGCCCGACCTCGTCTGATCTCGGAAGCTAAGCAGCGTCGGGCCTGGTTAGTACTTGGATTGGAGACCGCCTGGGAATACCAGGTGCTGTAAGCTTTTGCCTTTTCTTCACTATTTATATAATATGCTGGCTTTTACGGAGGCTGATCTTTAAATAGCCCACTTTTTGGAGCAGCCCTCGCTTATGGCCATACCGCGCTGAGAGCGCCCGATCTCGTCTGATCTCGGAAGCTAAGCAGCGTCGGGCCTGGTTAGTACTTGGATGGGAGACCGCCTGGGAATACCAGGTGCTGTAAGCTTTTGCCTTTTCTTCACTATTTATATAATATGCTGGCTTTTAGAAAGACGTGTTTTACCGCTCTATTTATTACAATCATTTAAATGTATTATAGAGTTTTAAGTGTTTTACATGTTTTTTAGGCCATTTTATTACTCTTAACATTTTAAGTGTATGTGTCTTTAATAAATGGATGGTTGGCCTGTCATGTGACTAGAAACATGACAGGAAGCCGGAAGTACAACTGTATAAGAGAGCAGCATGACAAACAAAGGACAGTCACCAAACTGTTGGATTGAGGAGTTGCTAATTTTAGAGCTCAACTTTCCATTCACCACCTGCAAACTTTGGATTACACTTTCTGTGGATTGTATATACACTGGTGGACACTCACATTGGACTTATCAACACACTGGGATTCTTGGACTGTTTTTAGGGTATGGACAAATGAACTGTATTCTTTTAACAGAGTTTACCTGTTTTTAGGGTATGGACAAATGAACTGTATTCTTTTAACAGAGTTGACCTAGTTTTATCGTGTTGTTTTAAAGTCTTTTATGTGAACCTTGTAAATACACCAAATCTATTTAAACCAATTTTCTTTTATGTCTCATTCTTTTAACCACTAGTCATCTCTCACAGTTAAATCTGACACCATTTTAGTCTTGTAACTCGGCTGATAAGGCCGATTGTTACACTTTTATGGGAGACCGCCTGGGAATATCAGGTGCTGTAAGCTTTTGGCTTTTCTTCACTATTTATATAATATGCTGGCTTTTACGGAGGCTAATCTTTAAATAGCCCACTTTTTGGAGCAGCCCTCGCTTATGGCCATACCGCGCTGAGAGCGCCCGATCTCGTCTGATCTCGGAAGCTAAGCAGCGTCGGGCCTGGTTAGTACTTGGATTGGAGACCGCCTGGGAATACCAGGTGCTGTAAGCTTTTGCCTTTTCTTCACTATTTATATAATATGCTGGCTTTTACAGAGGCTGATCTTTAAATAGCCCACATTTTGGAGCAGCCCTCGATTATGGCCATACCGCGCTGAGAGCGCCTGACCTCGTCTGATCTCGGAAGCTAAGCAGCGTCGGGCCTTGTTAGTACTTGGATGGGAGACCGCCTGGGAATACCAGGTGCTGTAAGCTTTTGCCTTTTCTTCACTATTTATATAATATGCTGGCTTTTACGGAGGCTGATCTTTAAATAGCCCACTTTTTGGAGCAGCCCTCGCTTATGGCCATACCGCGCTGAGAGCGCCCGATCTCGTCTGATCTCGGAAGCTAAGCAGCGTCGGGCCTGTTTAGTACTTGGATGGGAGACCGCCTGGGAATACCAGGTGCTGTAAGCTTTTGCCTTTTCTTCACTATTTATATAATATGCTGGCTTTTAGAAAGACGTGTTTTACCGCTCTATTTATTACAATCATTTAAATGTATTATAGAGTTTTAAGTGTTTTACATGTTTTTTAGGCCATTTTATTACTCTTAACATTTTAAGTGTATGTGTCTTTAATAAATGGATGGTTGGCCTTTCATGTGACTAGACACATGACAGGAAGCAGGAAGTACAACTGTATAAGAGAGCAGCATGACAAACAAAGGACAGTCACCAAACTGTTGGATTGAGGAGTTGCTAATTTTAGAGCTCAACTTTCCATTCACCACCTGCAAAATTTGGATTACACTTTCTGTGGATTGTATATACACTGGTGGACACTCACATTGGACTTATCAACACACTGGGATTCTTGGACTGTTTTTAGGGTATGGACAAATGAACTGTATTCTTTTAACAGAGTTTACCTGTTTTTAGGGTATGGACAAATGAACTGTATTCTTTTAACAGAGTTGACCCTAGTTTTATCGTGTTGTTTTAAAGTCTTTTATGTGAACCTTGTAAATACACCAAATCTATTTAAACCAATTTTCTTTTATGTCTCATTCTTTTAACCACTAGTCATTTCTCACAGTTAAATCTGACACCATTTTAGTCTTGTAACTCGGCTGATAAGGCCGATTGTTACACTTTTATGGGAGACCGCCTAGGAATATCAGGTGCTGTAAGCTTTTGGCTTTTCTTCACTATTTATATAATATGCTGGCTTTTACGGAGGCTAATCTTTAAATAGCCCACTTTTTGGAGCAGCCCTCGATTATGGCCATACCGCGCTGAGAGTGCCCGACCTCGTCTGATCTCGGAAGCTAAGCAGCGTCGGGCCTGGTTAGTACTTGGATTGGAGACCGCCTGGGAATACCAGGTGCTGTAAGCTTTTGCCTTTTCTTCACTATTTATATAATATGCTGGCTTTTACGGAGGCTGATCTTTAAATAGCCCACATTTTGGAGCAGCCCTCGATTATGGCCATACCGCGCTGAGAGCGCCCGACCTCGTCTGATCTCGGAAGCTAAGCAGCGTCGGGCCTTGTTAGTACTTGGATGGGAGACCGCCTGGGAATACCAGGTGCTGTAAGCTTTTGCCTTTTCTTCACTATTTATATAATATGCTGGCTTTTACGGAGGCTGATCTTTAAATAGCCCACTTTTTGGAGCAGCCCTCGCTTATGGCCATACCGCGCTGAGAGCGCCCGATCTCGTCTGATCTCGGAAGCTAAGCAGCGTCGGGCCTGTTTAGTACTTGGATGGGAGACCGCCTGGGAATACCAGGTGCTGTAAGCTTTTGCCTTTTCTTCACTATTTATATAATATGCTGGCTTTTAGAAAGACGTGTTTTACCGCTCTATTTATTACAATCATTTAAATGTATTATAGAGTTTTAAGTGTTTTACATGTTTTTTAGGCCATTTTATTACTCTTAACATTTTAAGTGTATGTGTCTTTAATAAATGGATGGTTGGCCTTTCATGTGACTAGACACATGACAGGAAGCAGGAAGTACAACTGTATAAGAGAGCAGCATGACAAACAAAGGACAGTCACCAAACTGTTGGATTGAGGAGTTGCTAATTTTAGAGCTCAACTTTCCATTCACCACCTGCAAAATTTGGATTACACTTTCTGTGGATTGTATATACACTGGTGGACACTCACATTGGACTTATCAACACACTGGGATTCTTGGACTGTTTTTAGGGTATGGACAAATTAACTGTATTCTTTTAACAGAGTTTACCTGTTTTTAGGGTATGGACAAATGAACTGTATTCTTTTAACAGAGTTGACCCTAGTTTTATCGTG
>NC_133361.1:94431632-94441632 GCF_049309525.1 Garra rufa
GAGAGGGGGGGAGGAATGTGGTGTTTGAATGCAGACTTGCTAAAAGAAGAGGCATATAAAGAAAATATCAGAAAATGTATAGATTATGAAATGGAAAATATCTTATTTGATGAAAATGTATGTGAGTGGTGGGAAAAAATGAAAGGGATAATTAAAAAAAGAAGTATTAGATATGCCAAACAAAGGAATTTTAAGAGAAGGAGCAAAGTTGAGGTAATGCAAAATGAATTGAAGAGGGAAGCAGAAAAAATAGAAATTAATCCCGAGCAAGATAAAGAACGCTTTATGCAGATAAATGCAGAAATAGAGGAGTATGAAAAAGAAAAAAGTAAGGGTGCAATAATAAGGAGTAGAGCGCAGTATGCGTTAGAGGGAGAAAGAAGCACAAAGTTCTTTCTAAACTTAGAAAAGAAAAAGCAGATGAAAAAGTATATAACAGAGTTGGAAAATGAAAAAGGAGATAAGATTACTGATTATGTGGAGATAATAAGAGAAGTAGAAATATTTTATAAGAAGCTATTTAAGAAAGAAGGGGTTAAACAGGAGTGTGTGGAGGAAGTTTTGAACTCTGTGAGTGTGAGGTTAAGTGAAAGTGAGAAAAATATATGTGAAAGTGACATAGGTATCGAAGAAATAAAAGAAGCAATAAAACAGACAAAGAAGAATAAAAGCCCGGGCTCAGACGGCTTAACGCATGAGTTTTACAAGACTTTTGAAGAGACTGTAGCACCAATATTGTGGAAGGTTTATAGAAGTATGGAAGAGAGAGGTGAAATGCCAGAGTCTATGGGGCTAGGAGTAATCACAATACTATATAAAAATAAAGGAAGTCCACTTAAGCTAGAAAATTATAGACCGTTGAGTCTGTTAAACACGGATTATAAAATACTGACAAAAGTGCTGGCAAATAGGATAAAAGAGGTGGTAGGGTCAATAGTATCACCAAGCCAAGCTTATAGCATAAAGGGAAGAGACATTACAGATACAATTTGCACAACAAGGGACGTAGTAGAAGGGATGGGGAAAGATGGGAAAGGGGGATTGGTTTTATCTATAGACTTAAATAAGGCTTTTGATAGGGTGGAACATAGCTTTATAGAACAGACAATGGGGAGATTTGGGTTTGGAGAGAGAATGCAAAAGTGGATAAAATTAATATATGTAAATGCTAAAAGTTGTGTTAAGGTTAATGGGGTGTTAACTGACCCCTTTCAGTTAGAGAGGTCAGTAAGGCAAGGCTGTCCGTTGTCTGCAATATTGTATTCAATAACAGCTGAGCCACTGGCGACACTCATCAAAAATGACAAGGAAATAAAAGGTATTCAAATACCAAATGGAGGATTGAGTGTAATACATCAATATGCAGATGATACAACTTTTACAGTTAGGGATATAGAGAGTATAAATAAAATTAGAAAACAGATGGAAAAATATGGGAAAGCGTCAGGTGCTAAAATAAATGTGGAAAAATCTGAAATAATGAGTATAGGAGGAATAAGGGTGGAAGGGTCAGATGTTCCATTTAAAATAACGAAAGATTTTATAAAAATTTTAGGGGTAAACGTAGGAGAGAATGCAAAAGAGGCAAGAGATGCAACATGGTCAGGAGTGCTAAACAAAATCAAGCAAGTGTTACAGTTTTGGAGACTAAGGGAATTAAGACTAAGAGGAAAAGTGGTAGTGGTTAATTCTTTATTGTTAACTAAATGTAATTATGTGATGGGAGCAATTGATTTACCAGACTGGGTGTTAAATGGAATAAAAGAGGCTGTGAATATTTTTGTGTGGGGTGGGAAAGGAGTAAAAATATCAGCAAAAACATTAATAGCAGATTACAGTGAGGGGGGTTTGAAATTGATGGATTTAGATGTGAAAAGGAAAGCAATAAGAGTTAAGACAATAAAAAAGTATTTATGTGGCAAAGTAGAATGTGGATGGAAGGGGTATATGAGAAAATATTTAAATGAAGGAGGAGGGTGTGGTGAAGAAGGAGTGTTTATGGTTTTAAAAAAGCCAATGATTGAAAAGTTGCCTTTGTTTTACCAAGAAGTGTTTACTGCATGGGCTGAATTTGTGATAAATGTAAACTATGAATGTGAAAACATAAACCAAATACACAATCAGCCAATTTTCCTGAACCCAAGAATAAGGAGGGGAGGGAAAATGCTTTACAACAGACTGTTCATGAGAGCGGGGGTAAGGAAAGTAAAGGATATGGCTTACGAATATGTAAAAGGTTTTTTACCGAATAGAGCAATATATGATTGTGTGGTGGGGTGGGATGATGAAATTGAGAAAGCAAAAGTGGATGGTGAATGTGAAAACATTAAAAAAAGCCTGCCTGAAAGGTGGGTAGAAAGGATTGAAAGGGAAACTGTTAAAGTGGGAGATTGGGGAATGCCTGAAATGTACATTGTGGAAAATGGGAGAAAAAAGTTTTTGTGGGAGATAAATGTGAAAACTGTATACAAAATGATGGTCAGAAAGGAGATCAAAGTGCCTGCATCAGAAGCGGTATGGCCAAGATTGTTTCCTGATTTGAAAGTAAAAACAATATGGAGAAACTTAAATATAAAATACAACGGACTAGACTGTGAGAACTTGGACTTCAAGCTACGACACAATAGAATCTATACAAAGGTGGTAATTCATCAAATGAATAAAAATGTGAGTAGAGAATGTGATATATGTGAGACAGAGCCAGAAACTTTGATGCACATTTTCTTTGAGTGCAAGGAACTTGAGGAGTTTCATGGAAAAATGAAAAAACTGATAAAAGATGGAATGGGAAAAGGGGTTGCAGAAGATGAGTGGAAAAAACTGTTTTTGTTTGGTGAATGTACAAATTATAAGGATAGGAAGGTGAACTTTTGGAATTTGATTCTAAGTAATGCAAGGTATGCAATATGGGTGAGGAGGAATATGGCATACTATGAGAGAAAGAAAGTAGATGTGACTAAAATGTTCAAGAGTATTGTTAGAAAGAATGTGTATATAATGTGGAAATACCTAAGCAAAGAAGAATTTGAAAAAGCATTTGTAGAAGAAAGTGGATTTATATGTACAAAAGAAAGGTTTAGTTTAACATTTTGAAAAGAAATGGTTATATTTAAGTTAGGTATTTTTGTTTTGGGTTTTTGGTTTCGTTTGAGTGATATAAAGGAGGGTTAAATTCAAAGCTCATGCTGTATATGCTAAATTGTCTTCAAATGTAATAAGATTGAAAGGTGTAATGAATGAAAAATGAGTTATGTAAATATTATTTTGTACTTTTTGATAATAAAAAAAAAAAAAAAAAAAAAAGAGCGCCCGATCTCGTCTGATCTCGGAAGCTAAGCAGCGTCGGGCCTGGTTAGTACTTGGATGGGAGACCGCCTGGGAATACAAGGTGCTGTAAGCTTTTGCCTTTTCTTCACTATTTATATAATATGCTGGCTTTTAGAAAGACGTGTTTTACCGCTCTATTTATTACAATCATTTAAATGTATTATAGAGTTTTAAGTGTTTTACATGTTTTTTAGGCCATTTTATTACTCTTAACATTTTAAGTGTATGTGTCTTTAATAAATGGATGGTTGGCCTGTCATGTGACTAGACACATGACAGGAAGCAGGAAGTACAACTGTATAAGAGAGCAGCATGACAAGCAAAGGACAGTCACCAAACTGTTGGATTGAGGAGTTGCTAATTTTAGAGCTCAACTTTCCATTCACCACCTGCAAACTTTGGATTACACTTTCTGTGGATTGTATATACACTGGTGGACACTCACATTGGACTTATCAACACACTGGGATTCTTGGACTGTTTTTAGGGTATGGACAAATGAACTGTATTGTTTTAACAGAGTTTACCTGTTTTTAGGGTATGGACAAATGAACTGTATTCTTTTAACAGAGTTGACCCTAGTTTTATCGTGTTGTTTTAAAGTCTTTTATGTGAACCTTGTAAATACACCAAATCTATTTAAACCAATTTTCTTTTATGTCTCATTCTTTTAACCACTAGTCATCTCTCACAGTTAAATCTGACACCATTTTAGTCTTGTAACTCGGCTGATAAGGCCGATTGTTACACTTTTATGGGAGACCGCCTGGGAATATCAGGTGCTGTAAGCTTTTGGCTTTTCTTCACTATTTATATAATATGCTGGCTTTTACGGAGGCTAATCTTTAAATAGCCCACTTTTTGGAGCAGCCCTCGATTATGGCCATACCGCGCTGAGAGTGCCCGACCTCGTCTGATCTCGGAAGCTAAGCAGCGTCGGGCCTGGTTAGTACTTGGATTGGAGACCGCCTGGGAATACCAGGTGCTGTAAGCTTTTGCCTTTTCTTCACTATTTATATAATATGCTGGCTTTTACGGAGGCTGATCTTTAAATAGCCCACATTTTGGAGCAGCCCTCGATTATGGCCATACCGCGCTGAGAGCGCCCGACCTCGTCTGATCTCGGAAGCTAAGCAGCGTCGGGCCTTGTTAGTACTTGGATGGGAGACCGCCTGGGAATACCAGGTGCTGTAAGCTTTTGCCTTTTCTTCACTATTTATATAATATGCTGGCTTTTACGGAGGCTGATCTTTAAATAGCCCACTTTTTGGAGCAGCCCTCGCTTATGGCCATACCGCGCTGAGAGCGCCCGATCTCGTCTGATCTCGGAAGCTAAGCAGCGTCGGGCCTGTTTAGTACTTGGATGGGAGACCGCCTGGGAATACCAGGTGCTGTAAGCTTTTGCCTTTTCTTCACTATTTATATAATATGCTGGCTTTTAGAAAGACGTGTTTTACCGCTCTATTTATTACAATCATTTAAATGTATTATAGAGTTTTAAGTGTTTTACATGTTTTTTAGGCCATTTTATTACTCTTAACATTTTAAGTGTATGTGTCTTTAATAAATGGATGGTTGGCCTTTCATGTGACTAGACACATGACAGGAAGCAGGAAGTACAACTGTATAAGAGAGCAGCATGACAAACAAAGGACAGTCACCAAACTGTTGGATTGAGGAGTTGCTAATTTTAGAGCTCAACTTTCCATTCACCACCTGCAAAATTTGGATTACACTTTCTGTGGATTGTATATACACTGGTGGACACTCACATTGGACTTATCAACACACTGGGATTCTTGGACTGTTTTTAGGGTATGGACAAATGAACTGTATTCTTTTAACAGAGTTTACCTGTTTTTAGGGTATGGACAAATGAACTGTATTCTTTTAACAGAGTTGACCCTAGTTTTATCGTGTTGTTTTAAAGTCTTTTATGTGAACCTTGTAAATACACCAAATCTATTTAAACCAATTTTCTTTTATGTCTCATTCTTTTAACCACTAGTCATCTCTCACAGTTAAATCTGACACCATTTTAGTCTTGTAACTCGGCTGATAAGGCCGATTGTTACACTTTTATGGGAGACCGCCTGGGAATATCAGGTGCTGTAAGCTTTTGGCTTTTCTTCACTATTTATATAATATGCTGGCTTTTACGGAGGCTAATCTTTAAATAGCCCACTTTTTGGAGCAGCCCTCGATTATGGCCATACCGCGCTGAGAGTGCCCGACCTCGTCTGATCTCGGAAGCTAAGCAGCGTCGGGCCTGGTTAGTACTTGGATTGGAGACCGCCTGGGAATACCAGGTGCTGTAAGCTTTTGCCTTTTCTTCACTATTTATATAATATGCTGGCTTTTACGGAGGCTGATCTTTAAATAGCCCACATTTTGGAGCAGCCCTCGATTATGGCCATACCGCGCTGAGAGCGCCCGACCTCGTCTGATCTCGGAAGCTAAGCAGCGTCGGGCCTTGTTAGTACTTGGATGGGAGACCGCCTGGGAATACCAGGTGCTGTAAGCTTTTGCCTTTTCTTCACTATTTATATAATATGCTGGCTTTTACGGAGGCTGATCTTTAAATAGCCCACTTTTTGGAGCAGCCCTCGCTTATGGCCATACCGCGCTGAGAGCGCCCGATCTCGTCTGATCTCGGAAGCTAAGCAGCGTCGGGCCTGTTTAGTACTTGGATGGGAGACCGCCTGTGAATACCAGGTGCTGTAAGCTTTTGCCTTTTCTTCACTATTTATATAATATGCTGGCTTTTAGAAAGACGTGTTTTACCGCTCTATTTATTACAATCATTTAAATGTATTATAGAGTTTTAAGTGTTTTACATGTTTTTTAGGCCATTTTATTACTCTTAACATTTTAAGTGTATGTGTCTTTAATAAATGGATGGTTGGCCTTTCATGTGACTAGACACATGACAGGAAGCAGGAAGTACAACTGTATAAGAGAGCAGCATGACAAACAAAGGACAGTCACCAAACTGTTGGATTGAGGAGTTGCTAATTTTACAGCTCAACTTTCCATTCACCACCTGCAAACTTTGGATTACACTTTCTGTGGATTGTATATACACTGGTGGACACTCACATTGGACTTATCAACACACTGGGATTCTTGGACTGTTTTTAGGGTATGGACAAATGAACTGTATTCTTTTAACAGAGTTTACCTGTTTTTAGGGTATGGACAAATGAACTGTATTCTTTTAACAGAGTTGACCTAGTTTTATCGTGTTGTTTTAAAGTCTTTTATGTGAACCTTGTAAATACACCAAATCTATTTAAACCAATTTTCTTTTATGTCTCATTCTTTTAACCACTAGTCATCTCTCACAGTTAAATCTGACACCATTTTAGTCTTGTAACTCGGCTGATAAGGCCGATTGTTACACTTTTATGGGAGACCGCCTGGGAATATCAGGTGCTGTAAGCTTTTGGCTTTTCTTCACTATTTATATAATATGCTGGCTTTTACGGAGGCTAATCTTTAAATAGCCCACTTTTTGGAGCAGCCCTCGCTTATGGCCATACCGCGCTGAGAGCGCCCGATCTCGTCTGATCTCGGAAGCTAAGCAGCGTCGGGCCTGGTTAGTACTTGGATTGGAGACCGCCTGGGAATACCAGGTGCTGTAAGCTTTTGCCTTTTCTTCACTATTTATATAATATGCTGGCTTTTACGGAGGCTGATCTTTAAATAGCCCACATTTTGGAGCAGCCCTCGATTATGGCCATACCGCGCTGAGAGCGCCTGACCTCGTCTGATCTCGGAAGCTAAGCAGCGTCGGGCCTTGTTAGTACTTGGATGGGAGACCGCCTGGGAATACCAGGTGCTGTAAGCTTTTGCCTTTTCTTCACTATTTATATAATATGCTGGCTTTTACGGAGGCTGATCTTTAAATAGCCCACTTTTTGGAGCAGCCCTCGCTTATGGCCATACCGCGCTGAGAGCGCCCGATCTCGTCTGATCTCGGAAGCTAAGCAGCGTCGGGCCTGTTTAGTACTTGGATGGGAGACCGCCTGGGAATACCAGGTGCTGTAAGCTTTTGCCTTTTCTTCACTATTTATATAATATGCTGGCTTTTAGAAAGACGTGTTTTACCGCTCTATTTATTACAATCATTTAAATGTATTATAGAGTTTTAAGTGTTTTACATGTTTTTTAGGCCATTTTATTACTCTTAACATTTTAAGTGTATGTGTCTTTAATAAATGGATGGTTGGCCTTTCATGTGACTAGACACATGACAGGAAGCAGGAAGTACAACTGTATAAGAGAGCAGCATGACAAACAAAGGACAGTCACCAAACTGTTGGATTGAGGAGTTGCTAATTTTAGAGCTCAACTTTCCATTCACCACCTGCAAAATTTGGATTACACTTTCTGTGGATTGTATATACACTGGTGGACACTCACATTGGACTTATCAACACACTGGGATTCTTGGACTGTTTTTAGGGTATGGACAAATGAACTGTATTCTTTTAACAGAGTTTACCTGTTTTTAGGGTATGGACAAATGAACTGTATTCTTTTAACAGAGTTGACCCTAGTTTTATCGTGTTGTTTTAAAGTCTTTTATGTGAACCTTGTAAATACACCAAATCTATTTAAACCAATTTTCTTTTATGTCTCATTCTTTTAACCACTAGTCATTTCTCACAGTTAAATCTGACAACATTTTAGTCTTGTAACTCGGCTGATAAGGCCGATTGTTACACTTTTATGGGAGACCGCCTGGGAATACCAGGTGCTGTAAGCTTTTGCCTTTTCTTCACTATTTATATAATATGCTGGCTTTTACGGAGGCTAATCTTTAAATAGCCCACTTTTTGGAGCAGCCCTCGATTATGGCCATACCGCGCTGAGAGCGCCCGACCTCGTCTGATCTCGGAAGCTAAGCAGCGTCGGGCCTGGTTAGTACTTGGATTGGAGACCGCCTGGGAATACCAGGTGCTGTAAGCTTTTGCCTTTTCTTCACTATTTATATAATATGCTGGCTTTTACGGAGGCTGATCTTTAAATAGCCCACTTTTTGGAGCAGCCCTCGCTTATGGCCATACCGCGCTGAGAGCGCCCGATCTCGTCTGATCTCGGAAGCTAAGCAGCGTCGGGCCTGGTTAGTACTTGGATGGGAGACCGCCTGGGAATACCAGGTGCTGTAAGCTTTTGCCTTTTCTTCACTATTTATATAATATGCTGGCTTTTAGAAAGACGTGTTTTACCGCTCTATTTATTACAATCATTTAAATGTATTATAGAGTTTTAAGTGTTTTACATGTTTTTTAGGCCATTTTATTACTCTTAACATTTTAAGTGTATGTGTCTTTAATAAATGGATGGTTGGCCTGTCATGTGACTAGAAACATGACAGGAAGCCGGAAGTACAACTGTATAAGAGAGCAGCATGACAAACAAAGGACAGTCACCAAACTGTTGGATTGAGGAGTTGCTAATTTTAGAGCTCAACTTTCCATTCACCACCTGCAAACTTTGGATTACACTTTCTGTGGATTGTATATACACTGGTGGACACTCACATTGGACTTATCAACACACTGGGATTCTTGGACTGTTTTTAGGGTATGGACAAATGAACTGTATTCTTTTAACAGAGTTTACCTGTTTTTAGGGTATGGACAAATGAACTGTATTCTTTTAACAGAGTTGACCTAGTTTTATCGTGTTGTTTTAAAGTCTTTTATGTGAACCTTGTAAATACACCAAATCTATTTAAACCAATTTTCTTTTATGTCTCATTCTTTTAACCACTAGTCATCTCTCACAGTTAAATCTGACACCATTTTAGTCTTGTAACTCGGCTGATAAGGCCGATTGTTACACTTTTATGGGAGACCGCCTGGGAATATCAGGTGCTGTAAGCTTTTGGCTTTTCTTCACTATTTATATAATATGCTGGCTTTTACGGAGGCTAATCTTTAAATAGCCCACTTTTTGGAGCAGCCCTCGCTTATGGCCATACCGCGCTGAGAGCGCCCGATCTCGTCTGATCTCGGAAGCTAAGCAGCGTCGGGCCTGGTTAGTACTTGGATTGGAGACCGCCTGGGAATACCAGGTGCTGTAAGCTTTTGCCTTTTCTTCACTATTTATATAATATGCTGGCTTTTACAGAGGCTGATCTTTAAATAGCCCACATTTTGGAGCAGCCCTCGATTATGGCCATACCGCGCTGAGAGCGCCTGACCTCGTCTGATCTCGGAAGCTAAGCAGCGTCGGGCCTTGTTAGTACTTGGATGGGAGACCGCCTGGGAATACCAGGTGCTGTAAGCTTTTGCCTTTTCTTCACTATTTATATAATATGCTGGCTTTTACGGAGGCTGATCTTTAAATAGCCCACTTTTTGGAGCAGCCCTCGCTTATGGCCATACCGCGCTGAGAGCGCCCGATCTCGTCTGATCTCGGAAGCTAAGCAGCGTCGGGCCTGTTTAGTACTTGGATGGGAGACCGCCTGGGAATACCAGGTGCTGTAAGCTTTTGCCTTTTCTTCACTATTTATATAATATGCTGGCTTTTAGAAAGACGTGTTTTACCGCTCTATTTATTACAATCATTTAAATGTATTATAGAGTTTTAAGTGTTTTACATGTTTTTTAGGCCATTTTATTACTCTTAACATTTTAAGTGTATGTGTCTTTAATAAATG
>NC_133361.1:94446632-94461632 GCF_049309525.1 Garra rufa
GTATGGAGATGGTGGTCTCATTTCTTGGTCTACCAATGTATATTCAGGATGAGGAGATACTGAGAAAGCTGTCGGAATGGGGAGTTAAAGCGGTCTCAAGAGTGAAAAGGAGAATGTGGCCGGGGACAGATATCGCTGATGGGACTAGATTTTTAAAGGTAAAATTCAATGATGTGGTAAAATCACTGCCATATTCAACAAAGTTTGAGACACTAGGAGGGACTGAGCACTTCAGAGTGATACATGACAGGCAAGTGAAAGTCTGTCGCCTGTGCATTCAGCCAGGTCACATTGTAAGAGACTGCCCAAGCTTCAGATGTTTTAAATGTGACAAGCAGGGACATTACGCCAGAGAGTGCAAGGAGGTGAACTGCATTATGTGCAATATGCGACCTGGATTATGTGTGTGTGAAACACTGCCGGAGATGGATGAGGAAAACAGCAATGAGGAGGATTCGGATCTGTATGAGGTGGATGAAGAGGTGGAGATCGAAGGAAAGGAAGGTGAAGCGACTGGAGAAGAAAGAAGGGATGCATGGAGTGGAGAAGAAAGAACAGTGGAGTGGAGAGCGATTGAGAATGTGAGCAGTCAAGAGGAGGAGGCTCCAGGGCAGAGGCAGAGAGAGAGAAAGAAAAAAGAAAGAAAGGAGAGCGGAACCCGGAAAGGAGATGGCTATGAAGGGCTTGGAGTGTGAAAATGGAGAAGGGGAAACAGCGAAAGGTGATGGAGAGAGTCAGGAGGGTGACAGTGCAAAAGGGCAAGGCGAAAAGCTGCAGGTGGAGGGATGTGGAGGAGTGCCAGAGAGTCTAGAGACAATCGAGGACGAGGACATGGACACAAGCGAAGGAAAAAGGGTGCAGAAGAAAAGAAAGAAGAAAGAAATGGAGGAGCACACTGCAGAAAGTAAGTGCATGGATTGAGCAAAATGAGTATGATTTTTTTCAAAATTATGATACTTGCTATGTGGGGCATTATGAACATTGCCTGTTTGAATAGCAATGGGTTAAGAGATGAAAATAAGTTTGAGAAGGTGAAGGGTTTGTTAAAAGCGGATATACTCTGTTTGCAAGAGACACACTGGTCTGATGAAATAATGGACAACATAAGAAAGAGGTGGGAAGGTGAAATTATTTCTAATCATGGGACTGCAAAATCCTGTGGCGTGGCAACCCTGATAAAAGGAGATCGATTAAACAATGTGAAGCAAATATACAAGGATGGAAATGGGAGATTGTTAGTGATTGAATTTGTATTTCACAATGAACTGTTCAGGCTGATAAACATTTATGCACCTAACACAGAAAATGAAAGAAAAGAAGTCTTTAAAGAAATTAAGCCGCTGTGTAAAGGCAACTTTATAATAGTCGGTGACTTTAATGTATGGTGCACAAGACTGGACGCGTCAAGCAGCGCAAACTTTAAGTCAGATGTATCCAGAAAATATTTAACTGAATGGATGCAAAATGAGGACATAGTTGATGTATGGAGGGATGAGAATCCCTACAAAAAAGACTTCTCTAGAAGACAATTGGTGATGGGAGTCTTGAAACAAAGCCGTATAGATTTATGTTTAACCAAAAGGGAAATGTTAAAATATATAAAAAATGTGAGATATAAGTTTGTGGGAGTAAGTGACCATGCTATGATGATGGTAAAGATGGGTGTGAACGAGGAGGAGAGGGGGGGAGGAATGTGGTGTTTGAATGCAGACTTGCTAAAAGAAGAGGCATATAAAGAAAATATCAGAAAATGTATAGATTATGAAATGGAAAATATCTTATTTGATGAAAATGTATGTGAGTGGTGGGAAAAAATGAAAGGGATAATTAAAAAAAGAAGTATTAGATATGCCAAACAAAGGAATTTTAAGAGAAGGAGCAAAGTTGAGGTAATGCAAAATGAATTGAAGAGGGAAGCAGAAAAAATAGAAATTAATCCCGAGCAAGATAAAGAACGCTTTATGCAGATAAATGCAGAAATAGAGGAGTATGAAAAAGAAAAAAGTAAGGGTGCAATAATAAGGAGTAGAGCGCAGTATGCGTTAGAGGGAGAAAGAAGCACAAAGTTCTTTCTAAACTTAGAAAAGAAAAAGCAGATGAAAAAGTATATAACAGAGTTGGAAAATGAAAAAGGAGATAAGATTACTGATTATGTGGAGATAATAAGAGAAGTAGAAATATTTTATAAGAAGCTATTTAAGAAAGAAGGGGTTAAACAGGAGTGTGTGGAGGAAGTTTTGAACTCTGTGAGTGTGAGGTTAAGTGAAAGTGAGAAAAATATATGTGAAAGTGACATAGGTATCGAAGAAATAAAAGAAGCAATAAAACAGACAAAGAAGAATAAAAGCCCGGGCTCAGACGGCTTAACGCATGAGTTTTACAAGACTTTTGAAGAGACTGTAGCACCAATATTGTGGAAGGTTTATAGAAGTATGGAAGAGAGAGGTGAAATGCCAGAGTCTATGGGGCTAGGAGTAATCACAATACTATATAAAAATAAAGGAAGTCCACTTAAGCTAGAAAATTATAGACCGTTGAGTCTGTTAAACACGGATTATAAAATACTGACAAAAGTGCTGGCAAATAGGATAAAAGAGGTGGTAGGGTCAATAGTATCACCAAGCCAAGCTTATAGCATAAAGGGAAGAGACATTACAGATACAATTTGCACAACAAGGGACGTAGTAGAAGGGATGGGGAAAGATGGGAAAGGGGGATTGGTTTTATCTATAGACTTAAATAAGGCTTTTGATAGGGTGGAACATAGCTTTATAGAACAGACAATGGGGAGATTTGGGTTTGGAGAGAGAATGCAAAAGTGGATAAAATTAATATATGTAAATGCTAAAAGTTGTGTTAAGGTTAATGGGGTGTTAACTGACCCCTTTCAGTTAGAGAGGTCAGTAAGGCAAGGCTGTCCGTTGTCTGCAATATTGTATTCAATAACAGCTGAGCCACTGGCGACACTCATCAAAAATGACAAGGAAATAAAAGGTATTCAAATACCAAATGGAGGATTGAGTGTAATACATCAATATGCAGATGATACAACTTTTACAGTTAGGGATATAGAGAGTATAAATAAAATTAGAAAACAGATGGAAAAATATGGGAAAGCGTCAGGTGCTAAAATAAATGTGGAAAAATCTGAAATAATGAGTATAGGAGGAATAAGGGTGGAAGGGTCAGATGTTCCATTTAAAATAACGAAAGATTTTATAAAAATTTTAGGGGTAAACGTAGGAGAGAATGCAAAAGAGGCAAGAGATGCAACATGGTCAGGAGTGCTAAACAAAATCAAGCAAGTGTTACAGTTTTGGAGACTAAGGGAATTAAGACTAAGAGGAAAAGTGGTAGTGGTTAATTCTTTATTGTTAACTAAATGTAATTATGTGATGGGAGCAATTGATTTACCAGACTGGGTGTTAAATGGAATAAAAGAGGCTGTGAATATTTTTGTGTGGGGTGGGAAAGGAGTAAAAATATCAGCAAAAACATTAATAGCAGATTACAGTGAGGGGGGTTTGAAATTGATGGATTTAGATGTGAAAAGGAAAGCAATAAGAGTTAAGACAATAAAAAAGTATTTATGTGGCAAAGTAGAATGTGGATGGAAGGGGTATATGAGAAAATATTTAAATGAAGGAGGAGGGTGTGGTGAAGAAGGAGTGTTTATGGTTTTAAAAAAGCCAATGATTGAAAAGTTGCCTTTGTTTTACCAAGAAGTGTTTACTGCATGGGCTGAATTTGTGATAAATGTAAACTATGAATGTGAAAACATAAACCAAATACACAATCAGCCAATTTTCCTGAACCCAAGAATAAGGAGGGGAGGGAAAATGCTTTACAACAGACTGTTCATGAGAGCGGGGGTAAGGAAAGTAAAGGATATGGCTTACGAATATGTAAAAGGTTTTTTACCGAATAGAGCAATATATGATTGTGTGGTGGGGTGGGATGATGAAATTGAGAAAGCAAAAGTGGATGGTGAATGTGAAAACATTAAAAAAAGCCTGCCTGAAAGGTGGGTAGAAAGGATTGAAAGGGAAACTGTTAAAGTGGGAGATTGGGGAATGCCTGAAATGTACATTGTGGAAAATGGGAGAAAAAAGTTTTTGTGGGAGATAAATGTGAAAACTGTATACAAAATGATGGTCAGAAAGGAGATCAAAGTGCCTGCATCAGAAGCGGTATGGCCAAGATTGTTTCCTGATTTGAAAGTAAAAACAATATGGAGAAACTTAAATATAAAATACAACGGACTAGACTGTGAGAACTTGGACTTCAAGCTACGACACAATAGAATCTATACAAAGGTGGTAATTCATCAAATGAATAAAAATGTGAGTAGAGAATGTGATATATGTGAGACAGAGCCAGAAACTTTGATGCACATTTTCTTTGAGTGCAAGGAACTTGAGGAGTTTCATGGAAAAATGAAAAAACTGATAAAAGATGGAATGGGAAAAGGGGTTGCAGAAGATGAGTGGAAAAAACTGTTTTTGTTTGGTGAATGTACAAATTATAAGGATAGGAAGGTGAACTTTTGGAATTTGATTCTAAGTAATGCAAGGTATGCAATATGGGTGAGGAGGAATATGGCATACTATGAGAGAAAGAAAGTAGATGTGACTAAAATGTTCAAGAGTATTGTTAGAAAGAATGTGTATATAATGTGGAAATACCTAAGCAAAGAAGAATTTGAAAAAGCATTTGTAGAAGAAAGTGGATTTATATGTACAAAAGAAAGGTTTAGTTTAACATTTTGAAAAGAAATGGTTATATTTAAGTTAGGTATTTTTGTTTTGGGTTTTTGGTTTCGTTTGAGTGATATAAAGGAGGGTTAAATTCAAAGCTCATGCTGTATATGCTAAATTGTCTTCAAATGTAATAAGATTGAAAGGTGTAATGAATGAAAAATGAGTTATGTAAATATTATTTTGTACTTTTTGATAATAAAAAAAAAAAAAAAAAAAAAAGAGCGCCCGATCTCGTCTGATCTCGGAAGCTAAGCAGCGTCGGGCCTGGTTAGTACTTGGATGGGAGACCGCCTGGGAATACAAGGTGCTGTAAGCTTTTGCCTTTTCTTCACTATTTATATAATATGCTGGCTTTTAGAAAGACGTGTTTTACCGCTCTATTTATTACAATCATTTAAATGTATTATAGAGTTTTAAGTGTTTTACATGTTTTTTAGGCCATTTTATTACTCTTAACATTTTAAGTGTATGTGTCTTTAATAAATGGATGGTTGGCCTGTCATGTGACTAGACACATGACAGGAAGCAGGAAGTACAACTGTATAAGAGAGCAGCATGACAAGCAAAGGACAGTCACCAAACTGTTGGATTGAGGAGTTGCTAATTTTAGAGCTCAACTTTCCATTCACCACCTGCAAACTTTGGATTACACTTTCTGTGGATTGTATATACACTGGTGGACACTCACATTGGACTTATCAACACACTGGGATTCTTGGACTGTTTTTAGGGTATGGACAAATGAACTGTATTGTTTTAACAGAGTTTACCTGTTTTTAGGGTATGGACAAATGAACTGTATTCTTTTAACAGAGTTGACCCTAGTTTTATCGTGTTGTTTTAAAGTCTTTTATGTGAACCTTGTAAATACACCAAATCTATTTAAACCAATTTTCTTTTATGTCTCATTCTTTTAACCACTAGTCATCTCTCACAGTTAAATCTGACACCATTTTAGTCTTGTAACTCGGCTGATAAGGCCGATTGTTACACTTTTATGGGAGACCGCCTGGGAATATCAGGTGCTGTAAGCTTTTGGCTTTTCTTCACTATTTATATAATATGCTGGCTTTTACGGAGGCTAATCTTTAAATAGCCCACTTTTTGGAGCAGCCCTCGATTATGGCCATACCGCGCTGAGAGCGCCTGACCTCGTCTGATCTCGGAAGCTAAGCAGCGTCGGGCCTTGTTAGTACTTGGATGGGAGACCGCCTGGGAATACCAGGTGCTGTAAGCTTTTGCCTTTTCTTCACTATTTATATAATATGCTGGCTTTTACGGAGGCTGATCTTTAAATAGCCCACTTTTTGGAGCAGCCCTCGCTTATGGCCATACCGCGCTGAGAGCGCCCGATCTCGTCTGATCTCGGAAGCTAAGCAGCGTCGGGCCTGGTTAGTACTTGGATGGGAGACCGCCTGGGAATACCAGGTGCTGTAAGCTTTTGCCTTTTCTTCACTATTTATATAATATGCTGGCTTTTAGAAAGACGTGTTTTACCGCTCTATTTATTACAATCATTTAAATGTATTATAGAGTTTTAAGTGTTTTACATGTTTTTTAGGCCATTTTATTACTCTTAACATTTTAAGTGTATGTGTCTTTAATAAATGGATGGTTGGCCTGTCATGTGACTAGAAACATGACAGGAAGCCGGAAGTACAACTGTATAAGAGAGCAGCATGACAAACAAAGGACAGTCACCAAACTGTTGGATTGAGGAGTTGCTAATTTTAGAGCTCAACTTTCCATTCACCACCTGCAAACTTTGGATTACACTTTCTGTGGATTGTATATACACTGGTGGACACTCACATTGGACTTATCAACACACTGGGATTCTTGGACTGTTTTTAGGGTATGGACAAATGAACTGTATTCTTTTAACAGAGTTTACCTGTTTTTAGGGTATGGACAAATGAACTGTATTCTTTTAACAGAGTTGACCTAGTTTTATCGTGTTGTTTTAAAGTCTTTTATGTGAACCTTGTAAATACACCAAATCTATTTAAACCAATTTTCTTTTATGTCTCATTCTTTTAACCACTAGTCATCTCTCACAGTTAAATCTGACACCATTTTAGTCTTGTAACTCGGCTGATAAGGCCGATTGTTACACTTTTATGGGAGACCGCCTGGGAATATCAGGTGCTGTAAGCTTTTGGCTTTTCTTCACTATTTATATAATATGCTGGCTTTTACGGAGGCTAATCTTTAAATAGCCCACTTTTTGGAGCAGCCCTCGCTTATGGCCATACCGCGCTGAGAGCGCCCGATCTCGTCTGATCTCGGAAGCTAAGCAGCGTCGGGCCTGGTTAGTACTTGGATTGGAGACCGCCTGGGAATACCAGGTGCTGTAAGCTTTTGCCTTTTCTTCACTATTTATATAATATGCTGGCTTTTACAGAGGCTGATCTTTAAATAGCCCACATTTTGGAGCAGCCCTCGATTACGGCCATACCCCCACCTGAGGCGCTAGAGAGCAAACAGGAAGTGAGTTGGCAGTTTGTAGTGTGCAGTAGGTGAGATAGGCTCACCGTTTTTCTGGGTGTTTTTTCACATTTATTTTGTTTGTTTTTTAGTTAGAAGAAGTTTTTTTTGAGGAAGGTTTTTTTTTTAACCCCAAACAGGTCTTTCTGTTTGGGGTTTGAGACAACCAAAATATGGATTTAATGGACAAAGAACACGGACTGGTAAAACAACATGAGATGGGAAATGCGGAACCAGGATTTGTTGCAGACATAACTGAAAGGAATATAAATGAAAGACATGGAGAAAACAATAATGAAACGTGGGCGACGGTGGTTTCAAGGAGGAAACAAGAAAGAAAAACAACTGGACAAGAACGGAAAGGAGATCTACAATCAACTGAAGGTATTGGAATTGAGAAAGAAGTTGGAGAAAAAAGAAATGTTTTATCTCAACGACAACAAATGATACAGAAATTAAGCAAACAAACAAGGTATCAGAGGGAATACAAGAAAGAAGCAACATTAACAATGACTGTTAAAGATATAGAAAATATAACAATACTAATGATAATTAAAGCAGTTGAAGAGAAAGTTGGAATGGGAAAATTGATCGGACTGAGAAGAAAAAATAATTATGATTTTGAAATGACTATGGAAAGTGAGATGGACTGTGATTTGCTGTTGAATGGAATAATGATAAACGGACAAGAATGTGAGATAAGGAAATTGTGTGCAACAGAAAGAATGGTGTCTTTCTTGAGTCTGCCCAGCTATATAGAAGATGAGGAAATCAGTCAAAAACTAATCAATTGGGGTGTAACTCCCATTCTACCACTAAGAAGAAGATATCATCCCGGGACAACGGTGGCAGACGGAACACGATTTTTGAGGGTAAAGTTTCCACAAGAGGTGACGTCTTTACCATACAACACAAGCTTCAGGACTGAAGAAGGAGTGCAGTACTTCAGAGTGATTCACGATAATCAAGTGAAGACATGCAGGATCTGTGTAAGTCCGGAGCATGAAAAAAAGGACTGCCCACAATTCACATGCAGAAATTGTCTTGAGCAGGGGCATTATGCGCGAGACTGTAAAGTCCCGCGGTGCCAAGGCTGCCAAAAGACAATGTTAAGATGCAGATGCGAGATAGAAGACGAGGAAAATGAAGATCCAGGAATGGAAATACAAGAGCTAATGGGAGTTACAACAATTGAGAGGTTAAATGACTCACAAAGGCAGACGCAAGGAGAGGACGAGAAACAAGATGACGAGGAAGAGGAGAACAACAACATAGATGAGAATAAAGAAAAGAAGGAAGATGAAGAACAAGGAATGGAGATGGGAGGAGGAGCGAACAAAGAGGATATAAATTTGATTAAAGAAGGATTTTCTAAGGAACAGGACGATGTGGACACTAATGAACTGGACTACGAAAAAGGACAAGAAAAAGAAAAAGCTGAGGATAAGGGAATAAAGACACTGACTGAGGTAAGAGGAGCAGACAATGGGGGGGAAATTCGTGGAATGGAAAACAAAGGAAAAGAAAGACTGAATAGATGTGTAAAAACAAGAAAAGATGGCTTAGACATTCAACAGGTTCTTAAAAGGCAGAAGATAAGAAGAGAAGAGCAAAAGGAAAGACTGGAGAGGAGGAAAGCTGAAATGGGTGAAGTAAAAAATACTTTTTTGAAAGACAATGAAACGGATTGAATGGTGGTTTTTGGTTTTTCCAATCTTTTCTTTAATGAGCTCTATATCAATTGTATCGCTGAATGCTAGAGGATTATCCAAATGTCAAAAGTTTGAAAGATTAATGTGTCTGACCAAAAAATGTGATGTGCTATGTTTACAAGAAACGAAATGGGAAGATAAAATAAGTGATGAAATTAGAAAATTATGGAACGGAGAAATATATAGTAACTGTGATATGGAAAGGAAGAGAGGGGTAGCTATCTTAATAAGAAAAGGAGTATTTGAAGAAGTAAATATAGATTATAAAGACACAAAGGGAAGAATAATAATTGTTAAATTTGTGTGTAATGGAAAAGAAATGAAAGTGTGTAATATACATGCACCAAATGATGAAAGAGATAAATTTAATTTTTACAGGGATATGAATGAGTTAATAGAAAAACATGACAACATTATGGTGTTAGGGGATTTTAACACTGTAATACAGAGAATTGATGTAGATGATTCAATGGGATTTAGAAGAGATAGAGGGAGGAATGAACTACATAACATAATGGAGAAATATAATATGGTGGATGTGTGGAGAGAGAGGAATGGTATGAAAAGAGAATATTCAAGAAGACAAATTGTTGACAGAGTTCTAAAGCAAAGTAGAATAGACTTATTTTTATGTAAGAAAAAGGAAGCATATTATGTCACTAAGGCGTCTTACAAAAATTATAGTGAGAGTGATCATGATTTTTTATGGATATTGATGAATTTTAATGAGGCTGATAAAGGACCAGGGGTGTGGATATTAAATGCAGAACTTCTAAAAAATGAAATATACAGAATGGAAATAGAAAGTATAATAATTAATAGTGTAAATGAGGAAATGTATGAAATGGAAAAAGGGTTTTGGTGGGACATTCTAAAAAAAAGAATAAAAAAATTCTCAATGGAATATTCAAACAAATGGCAAAAAGTCAAAAAGATGAAAGAAAATAAGATCAAAAAAGAGTGGGATGAAGAAATGAGGAAAGTAAATGAGCATGATGAAAATATTGATAAGATAATAGAATTACAGGAAGAATTAAAGAAAATAGAAGAAGAGAAGTGTAAAGGAGCAATAATAAGAAGTAGGGCGAAAGACATTGTAGAAGGAGAAAGAAGTACGAAATATTTTTATGAATTAGAAAAAACAAGACAGAGAGCAGATATAATAAAAAGTATTAAAACAGAAGATGCGAGGATTGTAGAAGATAAAACAGGAATTTTGGAAGAAGTCAGAGAATTCTATAAGCATTTATTTACCAAAAATGAGATAGTTTTAGAAGATGAGGAATTTGTATTAAGTAAAATACAGGTTAAAGTTAATGAGGGAGACAAAGAAATGTGTGAGAGTGAGATTACGGAATTAGAAATAGGAATTGCAATTGATCAACTGAAAAATGGTAAAAGTCCAGGAATAGATGGATTAACAGCTGAATTTTATAAGGTTTTTAAAGATGTGTTATGTCCAATTTTAAATGAAATATTTATAGATAATTTTAAAAAAGGGAATTTATCGAATAGTATGAAGAAAGGTATGGTGAAAATAATTTACAAGAAAAAAGGTGATAAGAGAGACCTGAAAAACTACAGACCACTAAGCATGTTGAATACAGATTATAAAATATTAGCCAAAATTTTAGCCAATCGATTGAAAATAGTAGTACCAAATATAATTACTACAAATCAAGCATATGCTGTTCTAAAAAGAGATATTACTGATGTCATTAACAATATAAGAGATATGATATGGTACATGAAGGAGGAGAAAGAAACAGGATATATAATAAGTGTGGATTTAGAAAAGGCTTTTGATAGAGTTGAACACAAATACTTGATACATGTGATGGAGAGATTTGGTTTTGGGGAGAATTTTTTAAAATGGATAAAATGTTTATATACAGATATAAGTAGTTGTGTAAAAGTGAATGGTTTTTTAACTAAAGATTTTAAAATAACGAGATCAATCAGACAAGGGTGTCCTATGTCAGCATTATTATACACTTTAGTATCTGAAGCTTTAGGGCTGGCAGTAGACCAGGAAAAGAACATAAAAGGAATACGCATAAAAGGAGAAGAATCAGAACAAAAAATATTTCAATATGCAGATGACACAACATTGTTTGTAAAAGATATTAAAAGTATGGATAAAGCAATGGAAGTTTTAGAAAGATATTGTAAAGGAACAGGGGCAAAAGTTAATAAAGAAAAAACTACATACATGAAAATTGGATTACCGAATGATCTGCTGAATAAAATGCAATTTAAGGAAGAAAAGAAGAGTATGAAAATTTTAGGTATAAGGGTTGGAGAAAATGAAAATGAAATAAGAGAAGTGGTATGGGAGGAGGTTTTAAAAGGAATGGAGAAGAGATTAAATTTCTGGAAATTAAGAGGATTATTTTTAAAAGGGAAGGTTTTAGTTATTAATTCTTTGTTTTTATCAAAAATGTGGTATGTATTGGGTTCTGTGAGTTTGCCTATATGGGTGTATAAAAAAATCAAATCTATTGTTTTAAACTTTTTATGGGAGGGGAAACCATCGAAAATTGCTTATGACACTCTAATTGGAAAGGTGGAGGAAGGAGGGTTGGGACTAATAGATCCATTAATAAGAATGAAAAGTATAAGAATAAAAACTGTTAATAAATACTGGAAACATGGGAAATATGCGTGGAAGGGTGTAATGAACTATTTTTTAAATAAATGTGGAAAAATGGGAGATGATGTTTTATGGATGAAGCTAAAAGAAAACATGATGAACGGAATACCAGAGTTTTATAAAGAGGTTGTAAAAGCATGGGGTGATTTTAGAAAGCATGTTGTTTGTACGTCTTTTACCAGGGAAGAGATTTTAAGACAACCATTGTTTTTAAATAATCAAATTAAAAAGGGAAATGATACCATTTTTTATAAAAAATGGTTTTATGCGGGGATAAAGCAAATAAAAGATATTTTGTATGAAGTGATACCTGGTTTTGTACCGGTGCAAGTAATAAGAGACGCAATTGTAGAAAATTATGACAATGAAACTAAAACAGTCTTAGAAAAACAATACAAACAAATGAAAGAAGTAATACCGGAAGAATGGATAAATATTATAGAAGGTACAGAAGAAACAAAAGGTAATGATGGAATGATGATTGATTTTAAAAGTAATGACAAACAGCATGCTTTTAAAGATGGTATTTTAAAGATGTTTTATTCTTGTTTATGTGAAGATGTTTTTATCACACCAAAAGCAGAAGGATATTGGCAAAGATTGTACCCAAGTATGGAAACTAAGAAAATATGGAAAAATCTAAGAGCTTGGTGGAAAAGTCCAATTTTAGAAAACTTTGATTATATTTTAAGACATAATTGTTTATTAAGTGAAATGAGACTGTGTAAATTTGGAATGGCAAGTGATGCAATATGCAAGGTATGTAATAGGGAAGATGAAGGATTGATACATATTTTTTTTAAATGCACAGGGTTAAAATGTTTTATAAAAAAATTAAAAGAAATGACAAGTAAATTGGGAGTAGAACAAAGATGTATTGATGAAGAATGGGAAACAATGTTTTTATTTGGTTCTAAAGGTAATTTTAAGAATGTGTGTTTTTTAAATTTGATATTAACCATTGCTAGATTTGTAATTTGGAGCAGAAGGAATTTTGTCAAACAAAAGAAAACAAAAATACCTGTGTGCAAACTTTTTAAGGTGAAGATGTGTTTTATTTTAAATGTTTTGTTTGATTACTGTAATATGAATGAAGAGAAAGATGTTTTTGTCAAAATTTTTGTAAATGATAACCCATTTATTGAAATGACATGGTTTCGATTTAATGTATTGTTGCCAGAATGTGATTCAGACTGTTTTTAAAATGTATTAACATGTTTTAAATAAATAAAAAAAAAAAAAAAAAGAGCGCCCGATCTCGTCTGAAAAAAAAAAAAAAAAAAAAAAAAAAAAGAGCGCCTGACCTCGTCTGATCTCGGAAGCTAAGCAGCGTCGGGCCTTGTTAGTACTTGGATGGGAGACCGCCTGGGAATACCAGGTGCTGTAAGCTTTTGCCTTTTCTTCACTATTTATATAATATGCTGGCTTTTACGGAGGCTGATCTTTAAATAGCCCACTTTTTGGAGCAGCCCTCGCTTATGGCCATACCGCGCTGAGAGCGCCCGATCTCGTCTGATCTCGGAAGCTAAGCAGCGTCGGGCCTGTTTAGTACTTGGATGGGAGACCGCCTGGGAATACCAGGTGCTGTAAGCTTTTGCCTTTTCTTCACTATTTATATAATATGCTGGCTTTTAGAAAGACGTGTTTTACCGCTCTATTTATTACAATCATTTAAATGTATTATAGAGTTTTAAGTGTTTTACATGTTTTTTAGGCCATTTTATTACTCTTAACATTTTAAGTGTATGTGTCTTTAATAAATGGATGGTTGGCCTTTCATGTGACTAGACACATGACAGGAAGCAGGAAGTACAACTGTATAAGAGAGCAGCATGACAAACAAAGGACAGTCACCAAACTGTTGGATTGAGGAGTTGCTAATTTTAGAGCTCAACTTTCCATTCACCACCTGCAAAATTTGGATTACACTTTCTGTGGATTGTATATACACTGGTGGACACTCACATTGGACTTATCAACACACTGGGATTCTTGGACTGTTTTTAGGGTATGGACAAATGAACTGTATTCTTTTAACAGAGTTTACCTGTTTTTAGGGTATGGACAAATGAACTGTATTCTTTTAACAGAGTTGACCCTAGTTTTATCGTGTTGTTTTAAAGTCTTTTATGTGAACCTTGTAAATACACCAAATCTATTTAAACCAATTTTCTTTTATGTCTCATTCTTTTAACCACTAGTCATTTCTCACAGTTAAATCTGACACCATTTTAGTCTTGTAACTCGGCTGATAAGGCCGATTGTTACACTTTTATGGGAGACCGCCTAGGAATATCAGGTGCTGTAAGCTTTTGGCTTTTCTTCACTATTTATATAATATGCTGGCTTTTACGGAGGCTAATCTTTAAATAGCCCACTTTTTGGAGCAGCCCTCGATTATGGCCATACCGCGCTGAGAGTGCCCGACCTCGTCTGATCTCGGAAGCTAAGCAGCGTCGGGCCTGGTTAGTACTTGGATTGGAGACCGCCTGGGAATACCAGGTGCTGTAAGCTTTTGCCTTTTCTTCACTATTTATATAATATGCTGGCTTTTACGGAGGCTGATCTTTAAATAGCCCACATTTTGGAGCAGCCCTCGATTATGGCCATACCGCGCTGAGAGCGCCCGACCTCGTCTGATCTCGGAAGCTAAGCAGCGTCGGGCCTTGTTAGTACTTGGATGGGAGACCGCCTGGGAATACCAGGTGCTGTAAGCTTTTGCCTTTTCTTCACTATTTATATAATATGCTGGCTTTTACGGAGGCTGATCTTTAAATAGCCCACTTTTTGGAGCAGCCCTCGCTTATGGCCATACCGCGCTGAGAGCGCCCGATCTCGTCTGATCTCGGAAGCTAAGCAGCGTCGGGCCTGTTTAGTACTTGGATGGGAGACCGCCTGGGAATACCAGGTGCTGTAAGCTTTTGCCTTTTCTTCACTATTTATATAATATGCTGGCTTTTAGAAAGACGTGTTTTACCGCTCTATTTATTACAATCATTTAAATGTATTATAGAGTTTTAAGTGTTTTACATGTTTTTTAGGCCATTTTATTACTCTTAACATTTTAAGTGTATGTGTCTTTAATAAATGGATGGTTGGCCTTTCATGTGACTAGACACATGACAGGAAGCAGGAAGTACAACTGTATAAGAGAGCAGCATGACAAACAAAGGACAGTCACCAAACTGTTGGATTGAGGAGTTGCTAATTTTAGAGCTCAACTTTCCATTCACCACCTGCAAAATTTGGATTACACTTTCTGTGGATTGTATATACACTGGTGGACACTCACATTGGACTTATCAACACACTGGGATTCTTGGACTGTTTTTAGGGTATGGACAAATTAACTGTATTCTTTTAACAGAGTTTACCTGTTTTTAGGGTA